>NC_089233.1:59738193-59759525 GCF_963924675.1 Phocoena phocoena | reverse complement strand
TCTCTTCCCAGATCATGCGGGGGCAGACCCCTGTAGCAGGGAAATGACTACTCCTTTGGGAAGGAGAAGAAACAGAGGAAGAGAGAGGAGGAGGAACAGAGGAAAGGGTGGGAAAGCGGAGAAAGGGGAAGGAGGAAAGGGAGGGAAGGTTGTTCACATGAACAACTGGGGCTACACCAATCACCAGCACACCCCTACAGCTAAGAAGTCTCCGCCTGTTCAGCCTCCTCCCTCCCTTCCCCCACCAAGTACAACCCAGGAGGACCTTGTAAGGGCATGGAGTAAAAGATGGTCTCAAGGCATATGACTGTCATGTTAGAATTGTGGCTGAGAGTCTTAATATTTCCTTTGGCTTACAGTACTGTCTGTTTCCCTAACTGGGCCTCAGTTTCCTTATTTTTAGAATGGGGATAGGTCTCTACTCTTAGAAGGGTTGGGGGGGCTAAATTACATGTTCTGTCAGCCTGGGCCATCACTGCCACTGAGGCATGGATTTGTGAAGTGGCTCAAAAGTAAGAAGAGGAAAAAGACCGTGCAGATCTGGTTCTTCCAAGGCCGGGCTGGGCCAGAGCAATGACTTAGAAAGTGGGACGTCTCCCCACCCGCAGCGCAGGGCCGAGTTCCTCGGGGAAGAGGCTGAATTCCCACGGACTGAGAATTACTTCGCCCTTCTTATCTCCATCGAAGGGCGGGGAGGAAGCCGGGATACGGTGTCAACCGGGACACAGAAATGATATAAATCCTCTCTGATGGTCCTTGGCCAGTGCTCTGCCCATTCCTGAGCGTGTGACTTGGAAAAGTGACTTCGCCTCCCCAAGCCTCAGTTTCCCCATCCGCGCTGTGGGCAAAACGGCAGCATTTGAGGCACAGAACCGCTTTCGGAGTGCAGGATAACGTCGGGCCCGCGGTCAGCGCTCGCACACACCGGCTCAGACCGTCCGGGGTTCCGCAGGCCCGACGCTGTCCCCTCGGGGGCGCTGCCACCGCCCAGGCCTCGGCCTCGGGCCACGCGGGCCCGCCGCCGCCAAGCCCCGGGCCTTTGCCCCCAGGCCGCGCTGGCCGCCCCCCAACCCCACCCCGCGGGCCCGCCGACTCACCCGTGTAGTGCACCACGCAGGTCTGGCCGCGCTTCGGGAAGGTGCGCCCTGAGGAGACAGACGGGCGCGGTGAGCGGATGCGCGCGGCAGCCGGGGCACTCCGAGGCCGCTGGGCGCACCTACTCACCGTCTCCGGGGGAGATGGTCTCCACCTGCACTCCCATGGCGGCGGCGGCGGCGGCGGACGCGGGGCGGGCGGGAGGGCGGGCGGCGCGACGGCCGGCGCGACAGGCGGCGTGGACAGGGAGCGAATCTGGCGGCGGTTCCGCGGCTGTGCCTCGTCCCTCCGCGGAACGGCTGCGCACGCGCGCGCCCCCGCAGCCCCGCCCTGCGTGCGCGCCCCACACGGCGCGCACGTCCCCGGAGCCCGGGCCGCGGGGCCGGAGGGCCGGAAGCCCGGAAGCCCCGAGGCCTCCGGATGCAGTCGTTCCGGGGGGCCGGACTTCTTCCCTCACCTTTCCTTTCTCCGTTTTTCCAGCCGGGCAGGCATCTCTAACCCAGTGTCCGCATCCGAGAAATGGAAATCAGAATTAGGGGTCGGCCAGTTACCAGTTACTGACCGGGGGACTGATAAGTCCACACCTACCCTGTGGAAAGGATGGTTGTGAGAGGTCCGAGCAAATGTGCGTTCGCGTTAGCGTTCAATCAGTGGGTCACGATTCTGAGTTCTGTTTTTCTGATTTGGAGGAGGCGTCAGCATTTACACTGCCCTGCATGAAGCCTGTCCTCTCTTGTCCGAATTCATTCATTCATTCATCCATTCACAGCTTGCATACATATATTCTTATTGAGCACCTACTCTGTGCCATGCACTGTGTTAGGTGCTGAGGAAACGTGGGTAAAGAAAACTCCGTACCTGACCTTACAGAACTTAACGGTCTCGCGAGGAAGAGACAATCAACCACGCAGGTAAATGTAAAGTTTCAAATCTGTAAGTACTGTGAGAGCGGTTCATGGCATTGTGCTCTGAGGGACATTAATAGAGATGCCTGACTTAACGTGGACTGTGGTGACATGCTTCCCTGGAGTAGCCAGGTTTAGTCTAGGTCGGAACGTGTTGACCAGCTGTGTGTGTGTTGGGGCAGGTGAGGCAGAAGGAACAGGTAGAGGCGTTGCAGCCAGAAGGAGCATTGTGACATAGTCTAGGACCTGAGGGAGGCAGATGTGGACCAATCCTCTGTATTTCCCTGCATGTGCTCCTGAGGTGTTTTAAACATGACCCCAAAGTTCTTTAACACTCTTCTCAGCATCTGTGTCCCCTCTTTCCCTAGAATCTCAGGGAGCCTTGTGACTGCTTTGGCAATTTTCGCATTATTTAGGATATGGGCTGTAACGGAAACCAAATTAACAGTGGCTGAAATGAGGCAGAAGTTGGTGTCTCTCTCTTACAACAGTCTAGAGGCAGGTAGGACAGCTTGGCTTCACAGGCTGTCCAGGAACCCGTGCTCTTTCTACTTGTGCTTCTCCATTCTTAAGATCCTACTGTCATACGCATGGTCCAAGACAGCTCTCCAACATATTTGCATTCCAACTAGTGGAAAGGGGGAAAGGTGGAATATGACGGCATATCCCCCTCTCTTTAAGTGCATGACCTAGAAGTTACATACATCTCTTCCACTTACACCTCATTAGCAACAACCTATTGTATGGCCAAATGTAGCTGCATGGAAGACTGAGGAATATAATCTTCATTTTGGGTGGCCATTTGCCCAACAGAAAATCAGGCATTCTGTGCCTACTGAAGAAGAGAAAAATGAATATTAAGAGACAAAGTTTAAAAGGGAGATCCCAGCAGTTGCCAGGACACTATGCCACGCATACCCTCTTCACTGTACCACTACCTAGAGAAAGTCAGACTGCAGAGAGTTCTTGGGTCCAATATAAGACTTTGTTTACCTTTTCCTGTGGGGATTCACCAAGAACCTCATGTTTGCACCACCTCTTCTTCACTGCTTTGAGGAAAGGAAAGAAAACATGTGGTGCCCATTTGAGCCACCAGTGTTGATGTACTGGGTAGGCCTGAGGTGAATTGAACCCCAGAACTGATGCATGGTGTGCACAAGGGACACTTACTAAACATTTGTAGATTTTTATAATAACTGGAAGAGTTCGTTTCCAAATTGGTTTTGATTCTGTTCATAATCTATAGCCTTAGTTCTTAATTTTTTCCACAAAAATGTGGTTTATTTTCTTACGTGACTTAATTTGTTATTGTCGATTAACAACAAAATTGTTAATTTGTTAGTTGTTATTTGTAAGCCTAGTTATTAGTTAATAAAAATGTTAAGTGTTCAAATCTTTTAAAATCACCTATTTAGCAACCAGAAGAACTTAGAAATAGTGAGTGACCCTAAGAGGTGGGACTGGGAGAAAGAACAGGAGGTTTCAATTTTCCTTTAATATCATTCTTAACGGATTGACTTTATTTTTACTCTGTGTGTGTATTATTTTTATGGTTTATAAAGGAGACAGGGAGTAATTTGAATCTCAAAGTGTAAGCATCCCTGATGACAGGGTAAGTGATTCCTTCCTTGCACCTCCAAAATCTGAAAAATGGGGCTTAGATTTCTTTGGGTTTATCTTGTTTGTGTTTCATTCAGCTCCTTGACCATGTGTTTATATCTTTCTACAAATATGAAAAGTTTTCAGCCATTATTTCTTTAAAAAATTTTTTCTGTACCACTCTATTTCTCCTGTTCTTCTCAGATTCTGATGACACAATCATTAGCTCTTCTGGAATTGTCCTACAGGTCCCTGAAATTCTGTTCATTTTTCCAATCTTTTTTCTCTCTGATGTTCAGATTGGAAATATTTTATTTTTCTGTCTTCACTGACTTGTTTCTCTGCCATCTCTATTCTGCTACACACCCATCCAAGGAGTTTTAAAATCTTTGGTTATTTTTATTTTTCAGTTCTAAGATTTCCATTTTGTTCTTTATATGTTCTATTTATTTGTTTAAACTTTCTATCTTTCTATTTGTTTCTAGATGGTTTGCTGTACTTGCTGAAGCATTTTTATAGTAGCTGCTTTAAAGACTTTGTCAGATAATTCCAACAGCTGTGTTGTCTCAGCATTGGCATCTGTTGATGTCTTCCCATAAAATTTGAGATTTCCATGTTTCTTCATATGTCAAGTGATTTGGAATATACCCTGGACATTTTGAATATCATAATACTTGAGTCTTTTAAAAATCCTATAAAGAATGTTGATATTTCTGTTTTAGCAGGAAATTGACCAGATTGGGCTTAGGCTGTGAGTTTCAACCAGCCTTCTGTGGCTTTAATGTTATTTTTATTTCCAGAGCCTTTCCAATGTCATTTGGATCTTTCCGGGTATGCAACACTCAGTGGTCTATCTGGGACTTGGGCAGTAGTTTAAACTGTAATAAATTCTCAAAGTCCGTGTGAGCTGTTTAGTACTTAACTCACACATGCAAAACAGGGGGAGGAGCCCAGAAGTTCATAAACAATGCTATTAGGTAGCTTTCCTGAACTCTTCCCTGTGATTGCCTCAATAATGTTTGGTTCACTGGGGCTTCCCTTTTTGGTCCTCTAACCAGAAGTCTGGGATGTTATTTACCCTGTTATGTCAGTCAGTTCCCATGACTGCACCTGTATTCAGGACCAAGCAGTGAGTGAAGAGAGAAGAAAGAAAAAGCAGCAGGAGTTTGCCCTATGCTCTTGGGGCCATCGCTCCTCTGACTGGAGAGGAAGATTCCCATCTTTCAGAGTTTTAGGCTCCTTTCCAGGTACAGGCCATCGTTGCTGTTGCTTTAGCTGCCACCCTCATCATAGGATTTCCTGGGGGCTGCAGTGAACGTGAACAGAAAAAAGAAAGAAAAAGCTGGGAGATTGCCCTTATGCTGAGAATTAGGAGACATTTTCTTGCTCCTCAAATCAGAATTAGAGGGCTTCTCCTAGAGCTTCTCTGTCTGCCCTGGTGTATACTTCCAGTCTTTTTGTTTGTTCGTTTGTTTTTGGTTGTGCAGTGAGGCTTGTGGGATCTTAGTTCTCTGACCAGGGATCAAACCTGGGCCCTTGGCAGTGAAAGTGTAGAGTCCTAACCACTGGACCTTCAGGGAATTCCTATACTTCTAGTTTTCAAGCTGCACTGAGTCCAGGCTGGGAAGTACTGGAAGAAAAAAAATGGTTAACTCACGGCTGGATTGGTAGTACCTCAAATTCTGGTCTGGTTCCTCAATCTACCTGCTACTACTTATTCTTCAGAGTTCTTAAATAGCTACTCTCTGCATTCTGTACGGGTTTTATAGTTGCATTCATTGGAATAAATAAAGTGCACTGTGCTTACTCTGTCCTACCTGAGCCAGACCCAGTCCTGTTTGATTCTAGAAAGAGCTTCCTCCAGAGACAGAGAGGGAGAGTGATAACGCATGTGTAAAATGTTAACAGTTGGGGAATCTGAATGACTATAATGTGAAGTCTTCATACCAATTTTGCAACTTTTTTGTAAGTTTGAAATTATTTTCAAAAAAATTGTTAAACTGGATAAATGTGGCTGGTATGGAAAGTCCTCATTAAAAATGGTAATAAAAATTACAACAACAACAGAACCATTTCTTTTTATTTCAAACAATCAGTCTGGGGGTAAATATTGAGACAACTCCTCAAAGCTATTTCTTGCCTCCCTATCCCCCTTCCCAAGATGGTGTCTGGAAGGTAAAGGCTTAAGATCCTCCTGGAACTAGAGGCAGGGGATGCTGCCTTGGGTGTTCATGTGTAGTACCCATGGAGAGGTGGCCAGTCTGATGTTCCTCTGGGCATCTATGGCTAAAGATGTTTCTGGTTGTCTCTTGACCCCGAATGCAGTCCAGTTTGAGCAGGGCTTGATGGGGAAAGCTAGTCTGTGTTCCATGCATTGTCATCTGGGGCAGCTTGAAGGCTGAGGCTGAAATCATCAAAAGGTTCACTCACTCATGTGTCTGGTAGTTGATGTAGACGGTTGCTGGGATCTCAGCTTGGTCTCTTGGCCAGGGTCTTAGCTTGAGCTACCGTAACAAAATACCATAGACCGGGTGGCTTAAAAAACATACATTTATTTCTCATAGTTCTGGAGCTGGGAGATCTAAGATCAAGGTGCTAGCCAAATTCTGTTCTTGGTGAGGGCCCTCTTCCTGGCTTGCAGATGGGCTGCCTTTCTGCTGTATCCTCACATGGTGGAGAGAGGAAGCTCTGGTGTCTCCTCCTTTTTTAATAAGGCATTAATCCTTTCGTGGGGGCTCCACCCTCATAACCTCATCTAAACCTAATTACCTCCCAGAGGACCCCCTCCAAACACCATCACATCAGGGGTTAGGGCTTCAACATATGAATTTCAGAGAGGATATGGATACTCAATCCGTGACAGCCAGAATACCTATGTATGGACTTTCTATATGGCTGTTTGGCTTCCTCACAGCATGGTGGCTGGGTTCCTATAGGGAGTGTCCCAAGAGAACCAGGTGGAAGCTATATCACATTTTATGACCTAATCTTGGAACTCACATCACATTACTTACTCCATAGTTAACCCCCTTCCTCAGATTAAAGGAAAGGGAAATTAGACCCCACTTCTCAATGGGAGGAGTGTCAAAGTCACATCATTAAGAAGAACATGTCGGATGGTGGATCTTGTTCTGGCCCTTTTGGGATGTGCAATCCGCCACAAAGATCTCAATGATTGTTAAAATACTGAAATACCTCCAAAACAGTTACTACATAGCAACAGGGCCCCAGCCCGACCAGATGTGTGGGAAACTTCAGGAAACATTGTATGCCTCACCTAAGATGTAGGGCTTTACTTCCTGATGTGACTTTTCTCCAGTGCTTTTGATTTCCCCCTTATCCTAACTAACACTGCCCTCCCCAAGATTTGTGAGGAAGCCAGGACACACAGACATCTACCCACCTGCCTCCCACCCTTAGTGACCCCCACCCTTCTCCCATAGTGGAATCTTTCTTCCCCTCTAGCAAGGCAAGAGGTAGCTGACCTGATTGCAAGAAATGCAGTGATAGGTGCTTTGCATATAGTGGTTTATACAATCCCCATCCCAGTATCACTTTTACCAAAAGGAAAGCTGAGGCTTAGTGACATTGGGTAAGTTGCCTATAGGTAGCCTGAAAAGTGGCCTCCCAAAGAAATCAGGTCGTAATGCCTGGAAACTGTAAATGTTACCTTACATGAAAACAGAACGTTTGCAGGTTAGGCTAATGTTCTTGAGATGGGGAGATTATCCTGGATTATCAGGGTGGGCCCTAAATGTAATCACATGTATGTGAGAGGCAAGCAGAGGGAGACTTCACACACACACACACACACACACACACACACACGAAGGGGATGGGATCATGGAGCTGAGAGATTTGAAGATGCTGGCTTTGAAAACAGGAGTGATGCAGTCACAAGCCAAGGAATATTAGCCACCAGAAGCTGGAAGAGCCAAAGAACAGTTTCTCCCCTAGAGCCTCCAGAAGAAGCATGCCCCTGTCGACACCTTGGTTTTACCCCAGTGATACTGATTTTGGACTTCTGGCCTCCAGAACTGAGAGAATAAATTCCTGTTGTTTCAAGCCACCAAGTCTGTGGCCATTTGCTACCACAGCCTCAGGAAACTAATACATCACATAAGGCCAGAAGTGTGCCCAGGTCTGTCTGGCTCCAACAGCTCCGCTGCTTCCCGTGCACCGTGGAGCCACAGTGGAGAAAACAAATGCTCCCCCCTGCCATGGTGGCACTAATGGAGGTGGAGTGGGTGTGGAGAAGCCACTTGGGACCATTATTTGGCTTGGGGAGCATGGTGTGCTTCTAAAAAATTATTGTTATGAAGATCGACTTTGCTACATGTGGTAGTCTGAAAAATGCTCAGGCTTCTGAATCACTGGGGATCCTAATGTGGGTCCCCAGGATGGTGGGCAGGGACAACCCAGGATGAGGGATGCGCCACAGATGCTCCTCAGAGGGGACAGTCATGCTGACCTGGAAGTAATATGGTCAGACAGGCTAATAGATTCCAAGTGTTAGGTTAGCGTGGATTTAGCAGGTGGGAACACATCAAGCCCTGATGGATGGCAGTTGTTTATTGTTTACATAAACAGCAGAAGCAAGATCAGCCATGCTGTCAGCTCCCTGCCTCTCTTGTCCGCAGGATGACTTTGAAATGAAAGGGGCCAGACGACGTGCACCAGGACCAATGGGGTTTTACAGCCGGAGCTGTACCCTGTGGGGAGGAGGGCACGCGGAAGCCCCACCTCATCAGAACCAGGGTAGCCAAGACAGCAGAACGGGCCTCGTGGCAGCTCCTCACAAGACTGCCTGACTTTCCACATTCCAGCAGATCTCGCGGGTTCCACCAAGGCTTAGGTCAGCTGTGGTTAAGCCTTTCCTCTGTGGTCTAGGTGGATACGTGCAATGCTGGCGGGGCACCAGCACAGAGCATTTCCCTACAAATATGAGCCCTTCACAGGGAACGAGGAACCCTGTGAAAGTTTTCAGGGTGAAGTGGGAAGAGCTGTGGGCAGGGGGGTGGGAGTTCTGGGTTCTAGATCCAGCACTGCCAGTGACTAACATGTGACTTGGGTAAGTCCATCCCCCTCTGTGGGCTTCTGTAAAGAGAAGGGGTTTGTCTAGATGACCACCAAGGCCCAGGAAGGCTGTAACGATCTGTGACTCTAGAACAGTTCCTGGCACATAGTAGAGGCTCAAATGTGAGTTGCTGAATGAAGTATAAGGTCGTGATCGGTGAGGGGGTGGGGGAAATGGTATGCACTGAGGCCTCCCCTCTGTTGGTGGTGAGATGGGGGCAACAGAGGAAGAGGCAGAATGTGTTCACCCCTCTAAAAAGCCCAGTGGTGCCCGAATACTCTTGGGAAGGGCTTAGGGACATTCCTCAGCCAGTGTGGGCTGCTGTCGATTACAGGAGAGCCGAAGTCTAGTCCACAGTTAATTTCCAAACTCTCTGTGAAAGACACAAGTTGCAGAAAGTCGACATCACTCTTGACAGTTCCTCGGAGACTGCCCTGTTGGAGGTGTCTGGCTCTCACTGAGTCCTCCAGGACCACTTTATCCATCAGCCGCCTTTTCCTTGGATGAGCTCCAGACGAGTCTACTGTGTTTGTGTGAAAGGCAGACCCGGTCACCCCCAGTGCATAAATTCCCTCCCTCTAAAAGGTGAGCGATGGAACCTGCCTCTCTCCTGATGCCCATTTGGGGAATTCTCCACTGTCTTTATGAATTAGTATAGTAAAATGCACTGATCTTAAGTGTACAGATAGAGTTTTGAAAAATGTATACACAGTCGTAGGCAACACCCCAAACAAGATATGGACCATTGCCATCTCCTTCGAAAGTTCCCTTATGGCCACTTTCCTGTCAACCACCCCACAAGAGGCAATCACTGCTCTGATTTTTATGCCTGCAGATTAGTTCTAGAACAGCACTGTTCCACAGAGCTTTCTGCAATGATGGAAATATTCTATAACTGATACACACACACACATTTACAGTATACACTGGCCACATATGGTTATTAGGCGCTTAAAATGTGGCAAGTGCAACTGAAGACTGAATTTTTATTCTATTTAATTTTAATTAGTCTAAATGTATAGTGGATAACACTGTATTCTTTGTTTCAACATAACGTCTTTGAGATTTGTTCATGTTGTCATGTGCCTCAGGAGTAAGTTTAAACATTTTTTGGAAATTTATTTATTTTTTATTTATTTATTTTTATGCGGTACGCGGGCCTCTCACTGTTGTGGCCTCTCCCGTTGCGGAGCACAGGCTCCGGACGCGCAGGCTCAGCGGCCATGGCTCGTGGGCCCAGCCGCTCCGCGGCATGTGGGATCTTCCCAGACCGGGGCGCGAACCCGTGTCCCCTGCATCGGCAGGTGGACTCTCAACCACTGCGCCAGCAGGGAAGCCCTGAAATTTATTTTAATTGTGGTAAAATATACATAACATAAGATTTACCATTTTCACCAGTTTTAAGTGTGCACTTCAGTGGCATTGCGTACGTTCACATTGTTGTGCAACCATTATCCACATCCACCTCCAGAACTTTTTTGTAAAACTGAAACTCTGCACCCATTAAACAAAACTCCCTGTTCTCCCCTCTCCCCAGTCCCTGGCAACCACCATTCTATTTTCTGTTGTTCAGCAAGTTTTTTTTCCTGCTGAGTTAGCCTTTCACTGCTGAGTAGTATCTTTCCCTCCCTCTCCTCCTCCCTCTTCCTCTCTCTCTCTCTCTGCTTTGTGTATGAGTTCAATCCCTGACAGTTAAACGTGTGCGTGATACAATTCAACCACAGCCCTTGGGTTTTGCACGTTCTCCGTGATTAGAGGAGGCTTGTGGTGGCAGAGCCATGGCTCCTATTCCTCTGATTCCCACACTCTGGGTGCCCTGCTGGGTAGCTGGTACTGATACGATGTCTGCTCTTTGTGAGCTCCTGATGGGGAACTTGGGTAAGGGCACCCACACTGGCTGAATTCCCATGGGGTGTCCAAATCACATGCATGTTCTCTCTCTCCATCATGTCAGCAAGTTCTCCGATAGACCAGGGTCTTCTTAACCCAGCTCGTCATTACAGAACAGGGCCTAGATCTCAGACTGTGGTGTGCTCTCCTGGCCAGGCTGTGAGCTTCCCGGAGCACTGGGGAGGGTGCTGAGCATGTCGGGGTGTCAGGGGAAGAACGCAGGATTTGAGCAGGACTCCGCATTGCTTCTGTGCTCCGGTGTGACACTGGGCAGGTGACCTTACTCTGAGTGCCAGTTTCCTTCTCTGTGACAGGAGAACAGTAGGCACTCTCATGCATCATTTGTGGGGACATATATATTAGAATGGCCTTGCAAGAAAGCAGTTTGGCCACACAAATCAATAGCCTTAAATATGTGCTTACCAGACTTGGGGTTGGACAAGTTGACATTGACCAATTTCTCCCTGCTCCTGCCTGTTGAGGAAGACCATAAAGCAAGGGGCAACCAGAGGAGCAACTCTGACAGGTAGTAGAGGAAGGTGAACCGGTTTGGAACCCCAGCTCTGGAGGAACAACACAGAGGCAGGGCACCTTACGTCCCTCTACCCAACAGAGGAAGGCGACCTGGACCTATCATTTCCCGACCCCCAACCTAGCAACAGAAGGCAGCCCAACAGAAGGCAGCCCAGGTAGGCAGCCCTGGATGAAAGGGGAGCCCCTCTGCCAACATCAGGTGATCCCAACACCACTGGCAAGGGGGGGGTTGATGGGGAGTCCCACTAACAATAAGCACGCAGGGGAAGCACCCCCCTTCCCCACAGGGAGACATGGGGTGAGCAGGTGGGGCACGCAGGAGGGATCCTGCCACAGCAAGCAACCACAGCAGGTCTGACACTTCCCTCCCCAGCAAGAGACACACAGCGGCCAGGCCCAAGGAAACCCCTTCCCCCCTCTTGGCAGCATAAGCTGAGGCCACTGGGAAACCCAGGAGCACCAGATAAACCAAGCAGAATAAAATAATACCACCAGAGGCTCTGAAAATGAAACTGTCAATGGAACCACAGCCTGCAAAAGTAGTCCAGGACCTGCACGTTCAGCCTAAACAGGGTGATTGGCTGCTAAAATAAAGACCATAACTAGGACCCAGAGTTTCCGAACATACTAGACAAGCAACTGACTCCAATGCCGAGTTGAATCCGATGTTAGAATTATCTGACAAGGATTTTAAAGCAGCCATCATAAAAATGCTTCAGTAATCAATTACAGAAACAAGGGGGGGAGGAAATAGAAAAAATCTCAGCAAGGTAATAGACCTTATAAAAAAGAGGCTTCAGTAGAAACTCATGTTTAATTTAATATAGATACAGATGGTTACCGATAGAAACATTTATAGGTATGTGTATATTATGGGTTAGTATGCATGCATGTATTTCTTTGCTCTGTTAGCTGAGATGGCCTAAAAGAAAGACACCCAAAGAGCAAAGAGCATACCTAACACCCGGATCTTGGTTTCTAATACCATTCTCCAATAAAAGAAATTGGGGCTCCTTGGATAAACAGTTGATTCTCGAATGAGGGTAGAAATATACAGGATAAGGCTGGAGCATCTTGTAGTGATAGAAAGTTGAAAAGTGCTCAGGCACCCCCCACCCCACGGAGAATCTGGCAAAGGGGGCTGGGAGGGGCCAGGTGCGTGAGAGTGGGGTATCCTAGAAGCCCCAAGGGGCCAGTGGGCCCAGGAGGACAAAGGCTCAGAGCAGTGGCCATTGGAGGTGTTGATGAATTTGACAGAGCAGAAAGGTGGGACAAAATGATCATCACACCTGGGCTGTGCCATCTTCACCAGGGCCAAGTGGCTCTGGCCAGGCTGGGCTCCACTCTGCCACCCTACTGGGGCTCAGCCAGGTTCAGGGGTGGATGAAGCCTCATTTAATACTTTGGTGACGATTCTCCTCTGTCTGGATGTCACCACAGCCTCACGCTCACAGTCCCCAGGGCAGGAGAGGCATCTGGGGGTGCCATCAGGAACGCATGGCTTCCTCTAAGCAACAGGAGGAAGGAATGAGAGGCACACTTGGGCCTGGGTGCTCAGTCCCACCTCCGCACCTCTGTTTGTACATGACTCTCGCCTGGAGGGTCTTTTCTCCCCATCTCCCGCCTCTTCAAATCCCACTGCCTCTTTGAGTCCTGGCTCAAGGCCTGCTTTCTCTCGAATGCCTCCTCTGCCCCCACTGATCTCTCCGTCTGCCCTGAAAAACTTCTGCGACACAGGGTCATCTCCTATGTGTCCTTCCCGACTTCCTAACTCAGCTGCCGCCTCGTTGACGGAGGAAATAGTGACTACTTCTTCTGCCTCCCTACACAGCCTAGCGATGCTAACAAAAACCACAATAATAACGGCTAACAATTATTGAACAGTTCCTATTATATTAACTCATTTCATCCCTGCAACATCTCTCAAAGGCGGGCTCTGTGATTCGTCCCACTTTACAGGTGAGAGGACTGAGGCTCAGAAAAGTTAAGAAGCTGCCCAAGCCACACAGCTCATACGTGGAGCCAAGAGATAGGCCAGCTGTTAGGAACCAACGGGAAAATGTGTACGATGCACTTAGAACTGTGCCTGGGGTATAGAAAGTGCTCAGCCATCCAGAGAGCATTTCCTGAGTGCCTACCATATGCCGGGCGCTGTGCTGGGTGCTGTGGATTCAGCTGTGAGCAAAGCAAAGTCCCTGCTCTCCTGGTGCTCATAAGCTGTTCCTGCCTAAGCCCTCCCACTGCTGTTCCCTGGACCTGGAACATTCTTCCTCCAGGTACCTGCATGACTCGCCCCCTTGCCTCCTTCAGCTCTCTGCTCAAATGTCACCTTATCAGTGAGGCTTCCCCCTGAACTTACCACTTAAAATTGCAGCTTGATCTCCCCTTCCCTGCTTCCCCACAGCACACACTTCGGGTCCCTCCTGTGCTCTGCTTACCACTCACCTATGTGTAATGTCTGTTTCCCCCACAGACATCAGTTCTGCGTGGGTGGAGCTTGTGTCTATCTTTTCCCTGCTGCAGCCCCAGTGCACAGAACTGTGCCCGGCACACAGTAAGGCCTCAATAAATACATGCTGAATGGATGATTAATGTGGCAGGTGGAGGAAATTGTTATGAAGCAAAACGAAGCTGGTTGAAGCTGGGGGTCGAGGAGGCCACTTCCAGGAGGTGACGTTTGAAGAGACCTGAATACTGTGTGTGTGTGTGTGTGTGTGTGTGTGTGTGTGTGTGTGTGTGTGTATGTGTGTGTCTATGTGGAGAACAGGCCATGTAAAGATCTGGGCAGAGTGTGTTCCAGGCAGAGAGAAAAGTATGTGCAAAGGTGGGAGGGTGCTGGGTGCATCTGAGGAACAGCAGGGAGGCCCAGCGTCGGGGGCAGGGCTGGGGGGGCCTTCAGTCCCCCTCTCTGTGCCCCAGTTTCGTCATCTGCAAAACTGAGGAGACAATGGTACACCCTTCATAAGGTTGTTGCCAGGATTTAATTTCTCATTCTGCTGTGGAAATTTTTCATTTAAGCACTCAGAAGAGTGTTTGGCAGGAAGTAAGCACTCAGTGAATATTAGCTGTCATCATAGAAAAATGTCGGGGAGGATCTACATTAAATGACACATTGCCCCTATCTTGGATGGTGATAGTGGATTATGGAGGCCAGTAACTTTATCTGTGTTTTTTTTTATGTTTCAAATGATTAGGTATACCCAGAAAAAATAGCTATTAATATATTTCCTTAAAAAAAGCGTCCTTGTGCAGTGGGGGCATTCTCAGATAGCTTAGGTTTGGAAGAAATAGGGATGATGGTTGTGGAAATGGAGGGTGGAGGAGGGGGAGATGGAGGAAGGAGGGGGAGGGGGAGATGGTGGAGGAGCGGGAGGTACAGATAATAGTGGGGATGGTGGTAAAGGTGATGGCTGCCGGGGGAGGAGTGGTGGAAGACGGTGGTGCAGGCAGTGGTGCATGTGGCTTGGAGTGCTTCGTCTTGTGACCACTTGGAAATAGATACCTTGTAGTGGGATCCTCCGACCTCTCTAAGGAGGGAGCATATTTCACTTTCCATAGAGAGACTACATTGAGTTTCTTTGTGAAACATCAGTTTCCTGTGTCCACCCCCTTGATTGTGGTACAGATGGGCCCCAGTGGCCCACACCGGAACCACCTGGCAATGGCCCGCTGAGTTACTGTAACTCAGCCTGCCCTTGACCTAACTTCTCCTAAAGCAAAGGGCTGTGGCCCCGGAGGACATCTATTCCACCCCTTCTCATTCACTGACCTTCCTGAGGCCCAGCTCCAGAGCCCTGACCACTGAGAAAGGCAGGATCTGTCCCCACTCTGCCCCCAACCAGCTAGACCTGCCAGGTTCCATAAAGCCACCAGGGCTCCAGTGACAAATCTCAGAGGCACAAGGCTGTGTTTCTCTTGACCAGATAGGTTCCCAGTGAGTAGAATTCCTCCTGGATTGAGCTCCAGGTTGGGCTTTGTGAAATGAAAGATTCCAGATCTTTCTTGTGAATCCAGACCCCTCCAGCCACTTCTCTGCATGACGTTTTTCCTGCACATCTCGCAGGCACTGCAAAAGCTGAGCTTCTCATACTCCCACAGGCCTGTGTCTCCCACCAGCTTCTCCATGTCTCTGATGGCACCACCATAAGCAGCGGCCAGAAGCGGGGCACCCTCCTGGCTTCTCATGCCCCCTTCACCAATTGAGAAAATCCTACTCCCTCCCCACCCCTCAAATCACCCACTTCTCCCCACCCCACTGCCAGCTCCGCAGGCCAGGTTCCATCACTCTCTCATCTCCCACCCTGCCGATTGCAAACCCCTCCATGCTTTTCTCTTTTTCATTTTAAAGTCGTTTACTCATGTGTAACATACATATAGATAACTGCAAAATCAAAAGTGTGCATCTTGTTGAATTTTCACAAACTGAATACACTTGAGAAACCATCACCCAAACAAGAAATAGCATATGACCAGCCTCTAAGTAAGAAGTCCCCTTGGGCCCTTTCCTTGGCTCCTTTTCTTTTCCCAAGGGTACCCTCTATCCTGACTTCCAACACCACAGATTAGTTTTATATAAATGGAATCATGGGGTATTTGCTCTTTTGTGTCTGGATTATTTTGATTAACTTTATGTTTGTGAAATTCATCAGTTATTTGCAGGTAGCAGTCATCGGTTCACTTGCACTGTTCAGAGTATTTCACTGTGTAAACATACCACGTTTATTTATATATTCTACCATTAATGGAAACTTTGGCTGTTTCTGTAAAGAAATTAATAAACAGAAACCGCAATTAAACAGAGTGGGGAGACCAGTAGGGGGAGCTCTCACACCCTGCAATGACAGCAGAGCCCAACAGGAAGAAGAAGGACGACTCTTCTCTCCTGGCAAGGACTCAGCCAAGGAAAAGCCATTGACTCTTTGTTTACTACAGCCCTCCAACTTCCTTTTCCCCTCTATAAAAGCGATCTCCTTTCCTTGCAGTGCAGGGGCTTGCACGTGGCTCACCATGGTTGCAGACCCTGAGGTGCAATTCTCTGCTGATCCTGAATAAATCTATCTTTGCTGGAGAAATATCTGGCAGTCTATTTGTTTCATGTCACCATTTCCAGTTTGGGGCTATTGAAATGCCTTTTTTAAACAAATGTGCTCATTTCTCTTGGGTACACACCTAGGAGAATTTGTTTTCCAAGGTGATCCTAACAATTTACACTCTCATCCACAGTGTATGTGTTACCAACCCGTTCCCTTCCCCCAGCCAGCATGATCTTTAATAGACAATAAAAGTGCACAGTTCAAAATTCTAAAGTTTAAAAAAAACAAAAACAAAAACAGTGTAACATAAGTCCTCCTACTCTGTCCCTGAGCCACACAGGTGCCTCCTCTCCCCACAATCACCATTTGGTGTGTCTTTCCAGCGTGTGTGTGGTGTCTATACAGATACAAGCAAATACATATTTGTATCAATTTTATTTTATATGGATGGAAGTGAAGGAAAGCAGAATATGTCATCCCAAAATGTGCCTCTTTGACATAAAAATTATTTTAAACTGAAGACAATTAAGGAGCAGCAAACCCAGAAGAAGCTTCCCCCATTTTTCCCCCTAAAGGCAGGATATTCTCCTTTTATTAGAGACGGACTTTTCAGCCCAGAGATGACACCAGAGGAATCTGCGAACAAACCTTCTTCCATTTGTTCCCTCCCATTTATTTACTTTCCCACAATCGCCATCTTTGGAAGACTAAAACTGCTTTCCTCTGTCCTGTCATTTCTCTACAAACTTACTGTTCTTTGTTGAAGATGCTGGAATTCTAAGCTGCCATTTTGAATTACAGTAAGTTCCCTACATACGAACCTTCAAGTTTTGAACTTTCAAAGATGCAAATGTGCGTTCACAGGTCTGGCATACATTGTCATGTGTGTGCATCCTCTACAAGTGGTTGTACTTTCGTGTACTTTACTGTACAGTACTGTATAGAGTACAGTAGTACAGTATCTTTTTTCTTTTTTTGACTGTGCTGGGTCTTCGTTTCGGTACACAGGTTCTTCACTGCAGTGTGCGGGCTTCTCTAATTGCAGTGCGCAGGCTCCAGAGTACGCAGGCTCGGTAGTTGCGGCACGCAGGCTTAGTTGCCCCGTGGCTTGTGGGATCTTAGTTCCCCTACCGGGGCTCGAACCTGTGTCCCCTGCATTGGAAGGTGGATTCTTAACCACTGGACCACCAGGGAAGTTCCCGTACAGTATCTTTATTTCAAGCCCAGGATGTCTGGAAGCAAGCATAAAACCAGCAGTGATGTAGCTGGTACTAATAAGAAGAACCAAGCTATAACGATGGAAACAAAAGTGAAAATAATTGAGAGAATGGACCGAGGCGAAAAGATGGTAGTCGTCGCTTGTTCTTGTAACATGAGTCGTTCAACCATTGGCAGGATTCTAAAGAACAAGGACAAGATCATGGAACATGTGAAGTCTGCTGTGCCAATGATGTCAACAAAAATATTGAAGAAGCATAGAAAAGTGATGGAGAAGGTGGAGAAACTTCTCAGTGTGTGGATGCAGGATCGGCATCAGCATCAAGTCCCGGCTCAGCTTAATGCTGATTCAAGAGAAAGCTAAAAGCCTTTATGAAGACTTGAAGAAGAAACACAGTGAAGAAATCAGAGGGTGCATCTTTTACTGTCAGCCATGGCTGGGTTCATCAGTTCAAGCCTAGAGCCAACCTTCAGAACGTAAAAGTAAGTGGCGAGGCAGCGAGTGCAGATACGGTAGCTGCCAGGGAATTTCCTGAAATGCTTTGAGAAATTATTGATGAAGGCGTGGATTTACCTGAGTAGGTTTTTAATGTGCATGAGACAGGACTGTACTGGAAGAGGATGTCAGACTGAAGTTACATCAGTAAGGAGGAAAAGTTGATGCCAGGTTATAAAGCAGCAAAGGATAAGCTAACTCTGTTGTTTGGTGGCAACGCTTCTGGTGATATGAAGCTGAAGCCTTTCTTAGTTTATCTTTCAGAGAACCAAAGAGCCCTTAAAAACATACCCAAGGACTCTCTTCCTGTTGTGTGGAAGAGTAACTCCAATGCATGGGTTACACAGGCCATTTTCCAGGAGTGGTTTTTCCACCACTTTATCCCAGAGGTAGAGAAATATTGCTTGGAGAAGGACATCCCATTCAACATTCTTTTGCTGCTCGACAGTGCTCCAGGCCACCCCCCCATTCATGGACAACTTTCATCCCAATGTCAAAGTCAAATACTATGTCGCTTATCCAACCTATGGACAAGGGAGTTATAGCGACTTTCAAGACATTACTTACATCACACTTTTCGTCAGGCTGTAAAGGCGAGTGACAATTCAGGAACAACATTTTGACAATTTTGGAAAGACTATAACATCTACAAGGCCATAAAAACATTGACTTTGCTTGGCATGTGTTTATGGCCATCACCATGAATGGGGTTTGGAAGAACCTTTGCCCACAGTTTGTTCATGATTTTTGTGGATTTGAGAAGGTGGATTAGGAGTCCAAAGAGGTCTTCATCCACTTAGTGACTCTCAGCGAGAAGCTGGAGCTAGATCTACAAGAGGACGACTTCACTGAACTCCTTGCCGTGCAACACGAGGGGCTTACTAATGAAGTCTTGATGGAGTTGGAGGCCCAGAGAAAGGACAAAGAGAGACAAGAGGGAGAAGAAGTAACTGAAGAACCGAAGAGATTCATGAGGTGGGAAATGGCAAGGGGATTTTCTTTATCTGAGGAGACACTGTTAGTTTTTGAGGCATAGGACCCGAATGTAGAACGGTACACGAAGCGGTTCAGAATGCAATCCAGTGCTACCATGTCATCTATGATGAGAAAAAAAGAGCTAGTACCCAGACATCACTGGATCGTTTTTTTCAAGAGGTTAGATAGAATTGAATCCAGCAAGGAACCGGAACCTGTGCCATCAACGTCACGTGTGAGTGAAATTGCAGCTTGCCCTCCGTCTCTTATTGCTAATGATCTTTCAGCTCTACCATCTCCCACCTCCTCTCCCTCCTCCAGTCAGTGACTCTTCTTGCCTGTTCACTCGGTGCCAGCCCCTGTGTGCCAGCTGTTGTACTCTACTACTGTACTTTTAAGGTGCTGGACTGTGAGATTAAAAATGTTTTCTTTATTTTTTGTGTTTGTTTTTATGTATTATTTGTGTGACAAGTATTATAAACCTATTAAAGTACTATACAGCCAACTGTGTTAGTTGGGTACCTAAGCTAACCTGTTGGACTTAACGAACAAAGTGGACTGACAAATGTGCTCTCGGAACAGAACTCGTTCATATGTAGGATGAGTTCCTGTACTATTTGTTAGCTTTCTCCTGTGTGATGTGCACTGCACGCATTAATAAACTGTTTTTCTCTTGTTTATCTATTTGTTAGAGTCCTAGCTAAAAACCTAAGACGGGTAGAGGTAAAGTTTTGCCTCCCCTACAGAAGCAAACTACACGTTCCAAGGGAGGGTGGGACATGGTCCAGCAGACATTCTGGAACCAGGTCCTCATGTTCACATCCTGCCTCCTCTACCTACTGGCTGCATGACCTTGGGCAAGTAATCTACACTCCATGTTTCTCTTTCTTCTCTCCCTAACGGGGTCGGTGTGAAGATCATGGGTTAAAACTTGTGAAGTGCTGAGAACAGTGTCTGGGACACGGTAAGCCCTATTCTTGGAAATGACTTAGAAGGTGTCTTGGAGAACATTCCTTTTCATGCCTGAGCACTCTTTCTTTATAAATGGCTGCATTGTATTCACTGTGTGAATGTACCATAATTTACTTAACCAGCTGGTTAAGTCCGTTTAGAATCTTATATTACAAAGGCTGATTCAAAGCTACTCATTCATTCATGTGTGCGTACCTCACTTGGCTCCCAGAATGCACTACACGCTCTGGGGCTTCCTGGCCTTTGCACCTTCTGCTCCCTCCTCCTGAAACATTCTTCACCAGCTCTCTGATCACTTGGCTGAATCCTGCACCATGTCCAGCTGTCAGCACCAAAGTCCTCTCCTTGGGGAAGGCTCTCTGGCTCCCTGACAGGCCATGTCTACCTGTGACAAGCTCCCGGGGTCTGTCTTGCCCCTCACCTTCCTCAGTGTCCTTTAATTACTGTCCCTCTCCCCTGCAGACTGTACATGGTGTGAAACCTTCAAGGAACCCCGGCGGTGCTTACCAACCCTTGTTGGCTGATGGCTACTGTGGGCTATATTTCTCACTTGTTTTAATCTCCTAAATCTGCAAGAAACCTAGATTTCAGAAAATGTGTTTCCTTGGGCTCAAGATCTTAGCTGCGCTTAGCAAGCTGAGGTCTGAGGTCACGGCTTATCTGCTTTCTGCCCTGACGCAGGCAACAGCTAACACTTAACGATTGTGTGCCTATACACGTTGTTTGATTTAATTCTCACAGTAACCCTCTGAGGCAGATATAATTATTATCTTCCTTTAGAAATGAGGACATTAAGGCTCAGATAGAGGATACGGCCAGTAATGGGTGTGGCAAGATTCAGATCCAAGTCCAGCTCAGGGCACTGGGCACTTTGTCTCTTGGTCACTTCTACCTGTGCCCTTGGGGCTTCAGGAATTTGGTTTAGATAATTGTCTGGCCTTTGCAATAACTCTCACCCCCCAACCTTCCCCCCCACCCCCCACCCCTGCCAACTTTAGATCTCTGTCATCTGGCTGGTGAGCTGAGAGTGTTCAGATGGCCAAAGTCTCTCTTGAATTCTGGCCACAACTGGGGATTTGGGGACCTGTCTGGCCTGCCTGGAAGGAAAGCCGTCCCATCTCCATGGGGTCACGTGGTCCCACCTGCTAAGAGCCTTTGGTGTCTCTGCTGATTGGGGCCTTGCCCTCCAAGTTCCTGTTTGAAAATCATCCAGAAAAGGACAAACCCCTGGCCCGGGGAGAGAGGTTGCAAGCTGAACTGCCATCTTATCAGTCTGAAATCTTTGGATACACCCCATCACTTTCAGGGAGTTGAGGTGTCCCAAATCTGCCCTGGAGGCTGAGTGTTGTTGTCAAAACTAACAGTACTGGCTGATCCGGGGACACAGGCGCTCACAGGTTTGGGAAACAGTGTTACTAGCATACAGTAATTGTTACTAACAATACAATAATTCTGCTGAGAGCCCATTTTACAGATGGGAAAACTGCAGAGCAGAGAGAAGGAGTTGAGTTGAGGAGGAAGGCCTTGACCCAGGGCTC
>NC_089233.1:59396021-59422993 GCF_963924675.1 Phocoena phocoena | reverse complement strand
GTGAAGGATCGGCACCCCTAACTATTGTGTTGTTCAAAGGTCAACTGTATACGTAAGATGAGAGGAGATCTGTATAGGAATTGTTTCATGTGGTTATGGAGGCCGAGAAGTCTCACGATCTGCCGTCTATGAGCTATGGAACCAGGAGAGCCAAGGAGTAATTCAGTCAGAGTCTGAATACCTGAGAAGCAGGGGAGCTGATAGTGTAAATCTCAACCCAAGTCCAAAAGCTAGGGAAAAAAAAAAAGACAGGAAAAAAAAAAAGCCAAGAAGAAAACCAGGGTCGCTAATGTCTGATGTCTGAGGGCAGAAGATGAGGGAATCTCGGCTTAAGCAAAGAGCAAATTCACCTTTCTTTCACTCTTTTGTCCTAGTCGAGTCCTTAGGGGATTGGATGTGGCCCACCTGCATTGTGAGGGCCATCTTCTTTACTTAGTTCATCAATTCAAATGTTAACGTCTTCCAGAAACAGCCTCACAGACACACCAAAAAATAATGTTTTAACAGCTCTCTGGGCATCCCTCAGCCAAGTCAAGTTTATACAAAAACTTAACCATCACAACATGCATGTGTGGAAACTACCTGAGGTTGTGACCATCACAGGTTAACCCCTTGTCAATTTGGCACACATACAGTTAATCCCCAAATAAAGACAATAAAAGGTGTAATTCTGTCTAACATAAAATCACCCTGTATAGAACCAAAAATGCATTAATCCCTTCCGCAGAAGAGGAAATAAAGTTCTTGTGTGATTTTTACTCTTCTCCTGATATCCCATAACTTAAATATTACTGTGATATAAAACTGACAATACTTAAATACTATGTAAAGTCAATACATCTTACGTCAAATGACCAGGTAATAAGAAAAGAGAAAAAAAGGTATTTGCTTAATACACGTACATATACATACAAACATATTCATAATAAAATAAGGAGGAAATATGACAAGTGGAGTCCTCATTTCTGTAACTGAATCTACTGGACCACATGGCCTGAATGGCAGGGCAGGTTGCACAACAGCCTGGACCCATAGCAGAGTGTTCTCTTGTTCTTGGCCTCATTCAAAACTAGCAGCTTTTCAGGTCACTCAGTAAATGAGCTGGAGTAACAGCCCCCAAAGAGAAATATGTTGCCACCAAAATCCAAAGAGGCCAGGTAGGCATTGTGCCTCTTTCTTGGCAGTAAGAGGGGCCAGATGCAGCAACTTATCCTTCACCTTAGAAGAGATAACTTGACATGCCCCACACCACTGGACCCCTAGAAATTTCACTGAGGTCGAAGGCCCTAAATTTTTGTTAAATTTACTTCCTACCCTCTGACACACAAATGTCTTACCATTAAATCTAGAGTAGTTGCTACTTCTGGCTCACTAGGCCCTGTTGGTATAATGTCGTCAATGTAATGGATCAGTGTGATATCTTGTGGAAGAGAAAGGCAATCAAGATCCCTGCAAACTAAACTATGACACGGGGCTGAAGAGTTAATTTACCCCTGCGGTAGGACAGTGAAGTTGTATCGCAAGCCGTGCTAGCCGAAAACAAACTGCTTCTAGTGGGCCTTCTAGGCATGTATGAAGAATCACCTTTGCCAAACCAATAGCTGGCTGCCAGGCACCAGGGGGTGTGTTAATTTGCTCAAGAAATGAAACCACATCTGGTACAGCAGCTGCAATTGGAGTCACCACTTGGTCAAGCTGATGATAATCCACTGTCATTCTCCAAGAAACATCTCTCTTCTGCACAAGCCAAATAGGAGAGTCGAAGGAGGGCACAGTGGGAATCACCACCCCTGCATCTTTCAAGTCCTTGATGGTGGCACTAATCCCTGCAATCCCTCCAGGGATGTGGTATTGCTTTTGATTCACTATTTTCCTAAGTAGTTTTCCTAAGTAGAGGCACTTCCAGTGGCTCCCACTTGGCCTTTCCCACCATAACAGCCCTTACTCCACAGGTCAGGGAACCCATGTGGGGGTTCTCCAAGCTCCTAAGTATGTCAATTCCAATTTTGCATTCTAGCACTGGGGAAGTAAACACAAGACGGCTTCGGGGACCCGCCAAGAGATGGCTCTGATCTAAAACTCCATGGATCATCTGAACTTCATAAACCCTCTACTCTGACTGGTGGACTGCTGTAATATTTTGGGTCTCCTGGAATTGTTGTCTTTTCAGAGCCAGTGTCCAGTAGTCCCCCAAAGGTCTAATTATTTCCTTTTCCCTAATAAACAGTTACCCTGGTAAAATGCCATAGGCCTCTTTGGGGAAGGCAGGAAGAAAGATTAGCAGTAAAAATTTTCAGTAGTGTACTGGGATCCTTCCTCAAGGTGCCCGGCCTCCTCTTCATTCGAGGGATACTGGGTCTGTAAACTGACTCAAATCTGGGTATTAACTGAGGGGCCACCACTCCGTTTTTATGATTCTTGTTTGAATTTTGTTCACTTGACCTAGAACTCTTCTGTTTATACAGATAGAGCAAGAATTTAGTAGGTTCCCTACCTATTTCACTTCCAGGAACGCCACCATTAACTAGCCTGGTGTTGGCTAGGTCTACTCGGGTCACGCTATTCTGATCCTTTGATTCTGCTGTCCACTGTGGTAACCACGCCCACCTTGTCTTTGGAGGTCGAGTATCACCACTTGGGCCCTGCCACTCCAGGATCCAATTGTTTCCATTGCATCTAGGTTTTCCAATTGGTTGGCTTCAGTTCCCACCATAAGGTCTAGCCTACAGTGGAGAGTGATCATGAAACTCTTCAAGGATGCTGGGACTCCTCTTACAAATTTATTTCTCAAAGTATTGGTGAAAGGTATGTCTCCTGGACTCTCCCAGTGTGAGAGAGTGGGTATTAATGACAAATCCACTCTAACATTCCAATTTCCCTAGGCCTCTGAACCCCTCCCTCTACATTAAATCAAAAACGGTCGGGCATTTCCAATTTACCCACCACTTTTCGGTCCATGTTTCATCTGACCAACCAAGCAACTTGTTAGAGCTCTTCCTACCTCCCCAAACTGCAATGTTAAGTGCAGAATCTCTGCTAAGTGAGCCCATGTCAGTAGATTTGGCCTGATCGAACTTTACATTCCTTCCACCATTATCCCATTCCTTAAGCATCCATTCCTACACATGTTCCCAGGACTTTTGTCTGTATAAATTGGAGAATTCAACTAGTTCTTTTGGAGTGTGGCTCAGCTCCTCAGTGGGTTGCATTTTGTACCTCACCTTTGGGGGCCTGCTGGAACTTGACTCTAGTTATAGGTCTGGAAGCAAAGAGGGGTGTTGGGGGTGGGTCCTGAGGAGAATCAGCATCGTCTTACAAGAAAACTGCCTCCGGGGAGGCCATTATAGTTTTCTCAGGCTGAGGGGTTAATCCCCTCAGCCAAAGGCGGAAAGGCCTATACCAAGGGGGTGGTGGGGAGGCCACTTCCACTGGCAAAGAAAACTCATTAGAATTTAGGGGTTTAATGTCCCCCCCTTCATCAGGGTCTTCCCACACTCCCCAACCCAATTTATAGGATCCCATTCTTTCCCAATCAATGCCCTTATATTAATAGCAGTTACCAGATGAGGCTTAGTTCAACTTGCATTGTAATCCATCCAACCATAGGACGATGTCCTGCATTTGATTTTCAGGAATTTCAGTCCATTGGCTACAGGAGATAAGGCACTCCTTCAGGGCACACATAGATGCTCTTAGGTCATTTATGCAATGCTTGAGCTGAGAATTTGAATCCCCGAGCTCATACTTTTCCTTCACCACCTTGACCAGTAACATTAGAAGCAACCAATCAGCGTTATTATATTCTTAGTTTTACAAGAACATTTGAAAGTATCACATTGAGAGTCACCCAGCTTTTTGCCTCTTGTAAGTGGTTGATTAGGAGTATCCAGTGTAGATACTTTGTGTATCTCTAGATGCAGGTCACACCATGGACTATCAGTGCTCTTTACTATGAGATAGAGTCATTAGTATATATAAATCTAATCATATTAGAGAATCAACTCCAGAAACCTCAGGACCAATTCAGAAAACTGGTCCTTAAAATTCTGTTCCTCTAGAACCACTTTTGGTACCAAAATCTGTATTAGTCAGGGTTTTCCAGAGACACAGAACCAGTAGAATATATAGAGTTATTTGTGAGATCTATTATAAGAATTGGCTCATGAAATTATGGAGGCCAAGTAGTCCCACACTCTTGTCAACAAGCTAGAGAAATAGGAAATCTGGTGACGTAATTCAGTCTGAGTCCAAAGGCCTGAGGAACAGGAGCACCAATTTCTGAGGGCAGGAGAAGATGCTCTCAGCTAAAGCAAAGAGAAAATTTGCCCTTCCTCTGCCTTTTGGTCTATTCAGCCCCTCAAGGAGTTGGATGATGCCCACCCACATTGGTGAGAGTGCTCTTCTTTACTCAGTCTACCTACTGATTCAAATGTTAATTTCTTCCAAAAACACCCTCACAGACACACACAGAAATAATGTTTTACCAATTTTCTGGGCATCCCTTAGTCAGTCAAGTTGACACATAAAATTAACCGTCACAACATGCATGTGTAGAAACTACCTGAAGCCAGCAAAGAACCACTTTTAAAGATTATAGGAGGGATCCCTGGTGGCGCAGCGGTTAAGAATCCTCCTGCCAATGCAGGGGACACAGATTCAATCTTTGGTCCGGGAAGATCCCACATGCCGCAGAGCAACTAAGCCCACGTGCCGCAACTACTGAGCCTGTGCTCTAGAACATACAAGCCACAACTACTGAGGCCGCATGCTACAACTACTGAAGCTCACGTGCCTAGAGCCCGTGCTCCGCAACAAAAGAAGCCACCGCAGTGAGAAGCCCACGCACCACAACGAAGAGTAGCCCCCGCTCACTGCAACTACAGAAAGCCTGAGCACAGCAATGAAGACCCAATGCAGCCATAAATAAATAAATAAATAAATAAATTTATAAGATAAACATCGCTCTGGTCTCATCTTACAAAGCTAAAAAACAAAGATTAAACTGATTCCAAGTAGCTACAAACTATGGACTTTGGGTGATAATAATGTGTCAATGTAGGTTTATCAATTGCAGCAAAGGTATCACTCTGGTGGGAGATGTTAACAATGGAGGAGGCCCGTGCATGTGCAGGTGCAGGGGGTCTATGGGAAACCTTTGTACCTTCCTCACAATTTTGCTGTGAACTTAAAACTGCTCTTAAAAAATTAAGATTTTAAATATGAAGAAATGAGGTTATAGCTAAAAGGCCAACAAAGTAGATAAAATGGAATAATAAGAAAACAGGGGCAAAAAGGAGAAAGGAAACAAACAACAAATGGGACAAATAGAAAACAAATAGCAAGATGTTGGATTTAAACCCAATCATATTAATTATCACATTAAATGTAAATGGTCTAAATGCCCCAGTTAAAGGGGCAGAAATTGTCAGATTAAAAATCAAGACCCCATAATAGGCTTGGCCCCTTAAGGCACTTGAGTTTTCTCCCCTTGTAGTAAAGACTCAGGAAATAATAAAAGCTAACTCTTACTGAACAGCTCCTATGTGCCTGGTAGCGTTTTAAGGGCTTGAGATGTATTATCTCATCTAATCCTCACAAGAGCCCCACAAGGCAGGTATTAATGTCACCCCTGTGTTATGGCTGAGTTTATAAACTGAGGCCCAAAGAAGTGAAGGAACGTGTTAAGGTCACCTCCTAGTCAGAGGTGGAGCCTGGCAGCCCCAGCAGCTGCTCTAATACCACAGTCTGCCACCTGTTGGATGTGTGGTCCGCTCCCTGTGGGGCCAAAACAGAAGGCAGGACCATCTGTGCAAGGCTGAGAATGGAGAAGACTTTTCAGCATGTGCTACAGGAATGTCAGTATACAGTAGCGATGAGTTAGCCTTGGGAAGCAGCTGCTGGCACTCTGAATGAAACTTCATCTGCCACCACCTTCTTCCCACAAGGCCTTGGCTCAGATTCCAGAGTTCATCTGACTGACAGCTCAGCATCTGGGTAATCTCTGGGTGGCCTGCCCCACCCTGAGGTTGTTATTCTGCCATCAGTACTAGAGACAGGACCTCTCTGGGAAGACAAACCCTTGGAAACCAGTTCCAAATGCCACAAGCAACCAGATTGTCCAAGCATCCCCAGGTGACTCAAGGTGGGCCTTTATCAAAGGTCAGCAGAATTGCTCCAATGGCAGAATAAATGTCCTCAGAGGACCCAGAAGAGTTATTGGTCTAATCCAGACCCAGGCATCCATAAAGATGTTTTGTTCATTCTTCCATAGGAAATTTATTGAGCATCTTCTGTGTGATAGGCACCATTCTAGGCTCTAGAATGCAGTGAGAACTGTGAAGAGGCTTTGCCTGCCAGGGCCTCACAGTCTAGTGGAGGGAGACAGACAGATGGAAGATAAATACTTGCAATAAAGCATGATGACTGGTGAAATAGCCATCATGACAAGGTACAGTGAGCACACCCAGTCACAGTTTGAAGGGTGAGCAGGAGTCTTCTGGGGAGACAGGGCAGGGAAAGCCATCAAAGACAGAGGGCTGGTAGCTGCAGAGGCAGAGGCGTAGGAGTGGGACAAGTTGGGGAGCTTCTGGGGCTTTGGTAAGCATGGAGGTTACGTGTGAGGAGAGGCAGCCGGGCAAGCCTGGAGAAATGGAACATGCCAGATGAGAAACGACTTTGAAAGCCTGGCCAGGGAGTTTGGACTTGACCCCCTGGTCTGGAACAAGGTGCCTTGAAGGGTTTTATGCAGGTGGATGACATGAGGCTATTGGCAGTTCATAGAGGCCACTCTGGAGGCAGAGGAATGGCCATGCAGGGGCTAAGAGAAGACACTAGAGGCAGAGAGAGGAGAGACAGGGCTGGTAAGAAGATGCTGGCAAAAGAAAACAGAGGTCTGAAACAGGCAGTGTCAGGCCGGCTAACAAGGAGGGTGTGGATGGAGTTAAGAGGTGGAACAGGAAGGGAATAGAGTCTTATCAGATGTGGGCGGAGAAGTGGAAGCTGGTGGGGGTGGAGGGCTGTGCTGGAGTTGATCTAGAGGGTATTTCTGCAGAGGCAGCCCTGCCCAGAGTATGACCATAGGCAGAGGGAAGGGCTAAACATGACTCTTCACCGCTGGCTCTGACATTGATCAGGAGAGGTGAGCTCTGTCACCAAGGACACTCTGGGGAGCCTGGGTTTCTTTTAGTCCTGCAGGGCTGGCCTCTCGGAGATGACAGAGACCAGAAGGGGATTAGGGCTGACAGAGCTCCAAACGTGGTCATCCTCACAACATTAAAAGCCAAAAGTCTTAAGAGTCAATACCTGGGAGAGATGTGTGTGATTCCAGGCAGTCGGATCCCCCCTTCACTGCCTCCCTATCTTTTCCTTGGTTTATTTCTTAAGTGCCAGCCACACTTGCAGGTCTGCATTCACAAGACCTGCTCTGCCTCCAAGCATGTGTACATGCTGTTCCCTCTGCCTGAAATTTCTACTGTCTCCAGGATTCCCCCGCCACCAGATGACTTAGGATTCCCTCTGTGCTCTGCTGTCTCCTTGCCATAATTCTAATCACAGTAAAGTGGTGGCCTTTCTTTTTATTCACCACCACTGGATTAAACTGGGTTTTATTCACTTCTTGATTTTCAGAGTCAATATGAGGCCTGAAAGGACGGAGGTAGAGGGAGGCATGGATGAAGGGAGGGAGGAACTGATGGAAAAATGGTTGGAGGAATCAATGGATGAAAAAGTAGTTGGATGGATGGGTGGATGGATAAGTGGAGATACGGATGGAGGGAAGGATAAATGGATATGTGAGGAATAGGTGGAGCAATGGATGGACAGATGGAGAGCTATACAGTTAAGTGAATGTATGGATTAGTGAAGAGCTGAGTAAATGATTAATGGAGTAAGAGAAAGAGAAAATGATGAGTAGGGAAATAAGCGAATAATCATAAAAATGAATGAGTGGGTAAATTGATGAGTGAGTGGGTGAACAAACAAGTAAATGAGGAAATAAGTGAGAGAATGAATAAATAAATAAATAAGCAAACTCTTTGCATGAATAAAATCAAAAACAAGTAGATGGATGAATGAGTTGATGAGCAAAAGTGGTGAATGAGGGAATGCCGTGGACAATCTGGGCCACCCAAGCAGTCATACCTTGGAAGTGTGTCTGGTGTATAGTAGGTATTCAATAAGCATCTGCTAAATAAGTGAGTGAACCAATAGATGTTGGTAGACCAGTTGACCCAGTGCTGTGGCAAACACTAAGGCTGATTGAAAAGACTTGGATTCTAATCCCAGCTCTTCACTTTACAGTTATGTCACTTTGAATTCATCCTTTTCCTTCTCTGAGCCTCTGTCTCCCCATCTGTAAAATGGGGTGATTGTCTTTGTCAAGGCTATTATAAAGATGCAATAATAAAAGCCATCTGGCAATAATAGGGGCTTAACAAAGATTAGGTCACTCCAGTCCCCCCACTTTTTTTGTACTACTTGAAATATCTACTGGATTTTTTTTGCTTAATATTACAAAGCTCCTCTCTCACAGAAGCATGCTTTTCTCATTAATACATCTGAGCAGCTGAATTGAACCCATAGCACCTTCCAGGACTCTGGTCTGTACTCATGAAATGCTCATCCACTCAGGCATTTCAATCTCAGTTGAGAGCCCTCAGCATTTATAGTTTATTATTGTTTCTTTTATCATAATCATTATTATCTAAAATTTCCCCCAGAGCTTCAGGCAAGGATAGGTGGACAAAATAAATTGGGCCTGTTTTTATCTTATTTTAAATTTTTAGTGGAGAAAGAAAAGTGCTTTGTTCTCGAGTGAGGCTTAAATTTCTGAAGCCAATTGCTCAAGCTCAGTCTCCACTGGCGCAGATGAGAGCTGTGGCGGGCCTTATTTCCTTTGTGTTCCAGTGAGGAAATTGCTTAATCATTTGCAGCAAAAGAGAAAAGACGGCACTGAAGAACAGCCCATTTCAATAGGAAGCACAGAACCCTCTCATCTTAATTCTAACGACCGCCTATTTATATTAAATAGGCCCCTGAGCTCCAGTCTTAAACCCTCATTTTCTTGTCTCCTGGAATTTGAACCACGAGACCACCTGGATGGTGGAGAAAAAAAAACCCCTCCCTCAACATATATTGCTCTGTCTCACCACGAGGGGGCGCTCCCAGATCAGACACAGGTGGCTGCCGTCCACTTGACTCTCTGCGGCCACCTTCTATGGATGCAGCACCTTTGCAGATCTACCCAGAAGAGGTGGAACAGGTAGCTCCTGATCCCTGAAGATCTCAGTGAAGACCAGATGCAGCTTTGAAGGCTGGAACAAGGTCACTACAGAGGAACCGGATGTTCCTTGAGACTTCCCTGGATCACTGCAAAAGATATCGGGCTACAGAGGAGACAATGGGAACTAAATTGAGGGCCTACCATGTGCTGGGGCTTTACATAACTCAAGTCCTTCACTCCGCAAACACTGAGGGCCTTTGGTGGTGGCTATTCAGTATGGGTGGAAGCTGAGGATAGAGGTGGAAACTTGACCCTCGGATGAGTTTCGCTTGCAGGCGGCACCACTTTCCACATGTTACTAAGGAAGAAAGTGTCCGCAGCTGTGGACTAGCTTCAGCCTGATCCCAAGTGGTTCTGGAGTGTGAATTGCACCCACGTAAGGTGAGGGACTGGTCTTTTGCACCCAGGCCAGGGTGGGGGAGGGTAGACTTGCTGGGAAGAAGACAATTTTCTGGAGAAGAAGGCGGAAAAGGTAAAGTGAGTGCCTGAACTCAAAGCACTGGGGGAGGGGTGTGGCAGCCCCAAACGGGGATCTGGGTGTGGAGCCCACAGCACTGACTACAAAAGTCATTGGTGATGGTTTTCAGATTATTATTACGTCCAGGTTTCGTCCCTTCCCAGGTACAGAGTGAGGAGGTGGCTCTCGGAGATGCCCTCTCTTCCAGAGCTTCTCTGAGGGCCTCGGTGGCAGCCCGGCTCATGCACGAGTATCTTCCAACAACTTTTTCCTCTCTCCAAAGGAAAGCCTTCTGTGAAGATCCATGTGTAACCTTTGGAGAAATGTCTATTGAGGTCTTCTGCCCATTTTTGGATTGGGTTGTTTGCTTTTTTGATATTGAGCTGCATGAGCTGCTTGTAAATTTTGGAGATTAATCCTTTGTCAGTTGCTTCATTTGCAAATATTTTCTCCCATTCTGAGGGTTGTCTTTTGGTCTTGTTTATGGTTTCTTTTGCTGTGCAAAAGCTTTTAAGTTTCATTAGGTCCCATTTGTTTATTTTTGTTTTTACTTCCATTTCTCTAGGAGGTGGGTCAAAAAGGATCTTGCTGTGATTGATGTCATAGAGTGTTCTGCCTCTTTTCCTCTAAGAGTTTTATAATGTCTGGCTTTACATTTAGGTCTTTTATCCATTTTGAGCTTATTTTTGTGTATGGTGTTAGGGAGTGTTCTAATTTCATTCTTTTACATGTAGCTATCCAGTTTTCCCAGCACTACTTATTGAAGAGGCTGTCTTTTCTCCATTGTATATTCTTGCTTCCTTTATCAAAGATAAGGTGACCATATGTGCATGGGTTTATCTCTGGGTTTTCTATCCTGTTCCATTGATCTATATTTCTGTTTTTGTGCCAGTACCATACTGTCTTGATTACTGTAGGTTTGTAGTATAGTCTGAAGTAAATTGATACAGCCACTATGGAGAACAGTACGGAGGTTCCTTACAAAACTAAAAATAGAACTACCATATGACCCAGCAATCCCACTGCCAGGCATATACCCTGAAAAAACCATAATTCAAAAAGAGTCATGTACCAAAATGTTCATTGCAGCTCTATTTACAATAGCCAGGACATGGAAGCAACCCCTAAGTGTCCATCGACAGATGAGTGGAAAAGAAGATGTGGCACAATGGAATATTACTCAGACATAAAAGGAAACGAAATTGAGTTATTTGTAGTGAGGTGGATGGACCTAGAGTCTGTCCTACAGAGTGAAGTAAGTCAGAAAGAGAAAAACAAATACCGTATGCTAACACATATATATGGAATCTTAAAAAAAAAAAAAGAAAATGGTTCTGAAGAACCTAGGACAGGACAGGAATAAAGACGGCGCAGGTGTAGAGAATGGACTTGAGGATGCAGGGAGAGGGAAGGGTAAGCTGGGATGGAGTGAGAGAGTGGCATGGACATACACACACTACCAAATGTAAAATAGATAACTAGTGGGAAGCAGCCGCATAGCACAGGGAGATCAGCTCGGTGCTTTGTGACCACCTAGAGGGGTGGGATAGGGAGGGTGGGAGGGAGACGCAGAGAGAGGAGATATGGGGATTTATGCATATGTATAGTTGATTCACTTTGTTATAAAGCAGAAACTAACATACCATTGTAAGGCAATTATACTTCAATAAAGATGTTTTAAAAAAAAAGGGTAACCTTGGGAGGTTGAGATGAGTGAGATGGGACGGTGGGGATCTGCCAGGGGCTCCTGCAGCCTGCATAGGCCCTTTGAGCTCACACACCTGTGCTGACCTGTAGGCAGTTGATTCCTTTGCTCTCGCTCTCTCCCCATCCAATCAGTTGCCATGTCCTACCCATTCCATCCTCTTACTGCTCCGCACCCAGATGGCATCACTGGGTGGCAAGCAGGGACTTTGGTGTTACCTGAGAAACCTTAACTGAGCTCCTGAGTAAGCTTGGGAATTTCAGTGTTGGGGGGATTTTTTGTACACAGAAAAAGTTCCCTGTGAGTACTTGTTATTTAATTAATATTCATTGTATTACAGCAGCTTTAAAAAAAAAAAGTAGTCATTCTTAAGCATTTAAGTTCAATTTACAAACCATTATTCTATTTCTATGCAGTCACTTGTAAGGGGCTTTTGATTAATGACCAATCCACTCATACTCAGTTAAATGATCCATCCTATTTGCAAACTTGGTTAATCAAATTATATTCAACACTTTACATACGACTTACTAATTTAACACATTCAATTTCCTTTTTTAAACACTTCCATTGCCTGACCTGACAAGCATAAATTTCCAGAGTACTTAAACTACTTTAGAAAATCTAATTTAAAAACTTATACATACAGTGAATCTCAGGATCTCTTACACATTCTGATACCATTTATAAATTTAGTGTAAGAAGATTAGTATGCTTCTCCACAGAAGAGTCATGAGTCTAAAATCAATTACACATTTTTAAATTGAAGTCAAAGGCTAATTTGTTCATACTCTAATATGCCAAAAGAAGTCTCTTCAATGTTATGAACACTGAATACCAAATACATAATGATATGGGTTAGACTTCTAAACCTTTGCTGGGTTACAGGCATTTGCCTAGTGAAGGGACAGTCTCCCTCCTCAGTGAATTGGGGTGACTTCCTTCAGCGTACTGTGCCATCTCAGGAGCAAAGGTTTCATATTGTGGCAGAAACTGCTGGGTCCCAATATCCATGCTCTCCTTCCTCCTTAGAAATACAACTTTAGTTTCCAAACTGGCATTCGGCCACCTGAAATGAAGACAGTATTTCCCAGCCTCCCTTGCAGCTAAGTGCAACCATGTGACTAAGATCTGGCCAGTGAGAGAAGCAGAAATGTTAAGTGCCAACTTCAAGAAACCTTTCTGAAAAGGCAACTGATGTGTGTGTCCTTTCCCCTCGTAAGGTGAATCTTGCCACCTGGACGGTGGGTGTGATGGTTGGAGTCCAGCTACTCTTGGACCCAAAGGACCAGGACCCCCCTAAGGATGGTGGAGTGGTGAGCTGGGAGTATCCTGGGATAGGAGGACTTCATGGAGCAGAAAGTCCATTTCAGCCTGTGGTAGATTGTTAGGAAGATCCCTGCTGTCCCAATGCCCCTGAGCAATGTGACTTTGCCCTCTTCCCATCAAGAAACAAAGTCTATTTCCCTCCCCTGAATCTGTACTGGTCCTGTGACTTGCTTTGATCAGTAACATGTGGTAGAATTGGCATTGGGTGACTTCTAAGGCGAGGCCATGGGGGCCACACACAGCTTCCACATTTGCCCTCTTGAAGTGCTGACCCAAGACCCCAAGAGAGGATGAGGGTCCCAGCCGGGATCTCCGAGCAGCAGGGACGAGAGTAAAGCTGAGTGGGACCTCCCAGCCCAGGCTGCCCTCCAGCTGAGCCCAGGAGAACCCTGGCGGAGGAGCTCCTCCAGTGCCCAGAATGGAAGAAATAAACTGGCATTGTTTTCAGCCACTAACTTTTAGGGCACTTTGTTTATGCAGAAAAGGCTGCATAAAACAGCCCTAGGCTGCCCACCTCTGACCTTTTCATGAGAAAGAAACTTTGTTCTTGTTGAAACCATTCTTGTCATGGGTCTCAGGTGAGCTGGGTCCTGATGCACCTGTGGACTAGAGGTTTACACTGGGACGTGACACCGCAGCGTCCAGGGTGATTCCCTCTGGCTGCTGACCGACAGGCTGAGCCTTTTTTGAATTGGTTGCCATGACAAAAAGGGACTCCATTTCCTCTGAAGAGGAAATTGTCTCTTGGACAATTAGATTCTGGCCATACCCATTACCTAATTCTGGCTGATCTGAAACTACAACCCCCCACTCCAAACTCCCCGCCTTGCCCAGGAGGTCAAAGCTGACTTCCTCCACTAATCTCCTTACAGCCTAATTAAATTCTTACCCTTGCTGTCTGCCCAGGCTTAGCTCAGATAGATATTCAGAGGCTACCGTTTGGATTCTGCATCTCTCTCTTTCCGTGCTCTCTGCTACATCATCCCTGAAGTTGAGTTAGACAGGACGGTGTGCCTTCTCCTGCACTGAGCCTCAGTTTCCTGATCTGTAAACAGAGACTGGATCAGACCTCATGGGGTTGCTGGGAGATCCCTGAGAAAACGTCTGCAAACACCTTGCAGTTCTCAGCCCCTTCGCTCTGTGCTTTAAGTCCCCGAATGACATTCCTGAGCGCTGGCAATAAAATCTCAGTGCTCGCTGCGACCTGGAGGCCTGGCTGGCTCTCCACCTCCGCCACTGCACACACCACACACTGGGCTCACCCTCTTCCTCAAGCCCCTGTGTGTTCCTACCTCAGGGCCTTTGCCCTTGCTGTTCCTTCTGCCAGGGATATTCTCCCCTCAGCTCTTCCATGGCTGGCTCCTTCCCCACCCTTCAGGCCTTATTTTAGGTCTTCCCTGATCGTGTTGTCAAAAGAGCCAGCCCGTCCCATCTTATCCCAACCCATCAGAGGTAAGAAAAATAACCTTAATAATTAAATTATAACTTTGATAAAAATTAAAGCTCTTAGTTGAAAACATGTGCACACAAAAACCTGCACACAGATATTTATAGCAGCTTTATCCATAATTGCCAAAACCAAGATGTCCCTTGGTAGGTGAATGAAAAAATAAACTGCAGTACATCTGACAATGGAATATTATTCAACACTAAAAGGAAATGAGCTATCAAGCCATGAAAAGACATGAAGGAATCTTAAATGCATATGACTAAGTGAAAAAAGCCAGTCTGAAAAGACGACACACTGTGTAAGTCCAACTACATAGCATTCTGGAAAAGGTAAAACTGTGGAGACAATAAAAGATCAGTGGTGGTTAGGGAGTGAAACTATCAATATTATTCTCTATGATACTGGAGTAGTAGATACACGTTATTATACATTTGTAAAAACCCATAGAAAATACAGCACAAGGAGTGAACCCAAATAATAATGTATCAATATGGGTTCATCAGTTGTAACAAAGGTATCACACTATTGCAAGACGTTAATAACAGAAAACTGTGTGTATTGGGGGAGATGAAGGGGTATATGGGAACTCTGTACTTTCATTCATTTTCCTCTGTAAACCTAAAACTAAAACAATAAAATGTATTAATTTTTTAAAAATTAAAGCATTAACAGCACTTGTATAGTTAAAATGGGGTTTTACTGTCATGGTCTCATCCTCTAGAGCATGAACCCCAGAAGAACAGGAAGCTGGCCTTTAGTCCCCATGAAGAACAATGACTGAGCGAGTCAACTGACAGCACAAGGCAGCATCCGTCCCATGGAAAGGCATAGCAGCACTGCTCCAACACTTAAAACCCTCAGAGTAAATTCCAAACTCACTGCCAAGCGCACAAAGCCATGATCTCAGGCTCCCTCAGCCCTCAATGAAAACCACTCCCTCAGCGATGATGGCCCCAGCTTTGCCACCAGGAACCCAAAGGAGAAAGTTTATAACACGCTTTGAAACCTTCTGATTCTATTAAAGGGAAAGGCTCCTTCAGATGCTCGTCTTTAACATCCCTCCATGCCTGCAAATCTTCCTTTTCTCTACCAGTCTTGGCCCCGTGCTGGTCCCTCACAATATTGTTCTTTGAACCATTGCTATACCATTTCTATTAATAGAATACGATACTGGCTTTCCACTCATGGTAGTAATATAACATTTCCTTCTTTAATCAATTCATTCACAGAAGTTTTTAAAAACTAAGTTGAGGGCTTCCCTGCTGGCGCAGTGTTTGAGAGTCTGCCTGCCGATGCAGGGGACACGGGTTCGAGCCCTGGTCTGGGAAGATCCCACATGCGGTGGAGCAACTAAGCCCGTGTGCCACAACTATTGAGCCTGCGCTCTAGAGACCGCGAACCACAGCTACTGAGCCCACGTGCCACAACTACTGAGCCCGCGTGCCTAGAGCCCATGCTCCGCAACAAGAGAAGCTACTGCGATGAGAAGCCCGCACACTGCAACGAAGAGTAGCCCCCGTTCGCTGCAACTAGAGAAAGCCCGCACACAGCAATGAAGACCCAACGCAGCCAAAAATGAGTAAATAAATAAATATAAAAAAAAAAAGTGAAAGAGATGCTATTAATAACAATGGAGCAAAGGCACAACCTCAGGAATATCCCAGACGTGATGTTCAGTCCCTCTCCCATCAGGAAATACTTGAGTAAATTATAGTGTATCCAATTTGTGAACTATTATGATTATATAGATTTATAAATGACACTTATGAAGAATGTGTAAAAAATGCTTAAGACATATAATGCTAAATGAGAAAAGCATATCATTCAGTGTTCAGAGACAAGCAGAGAACCCAGCCTGGGAGGAAATATGCTATAAGTGATCACAGCTATCCCTAAGAGATGGAATCAAAGGCGATATTTTTTTCTTTGTTGGAGGTTTGTGTAGAAATGCGTATTCCTGACCTTGTTCCAGAAAACTCTGATTCAGCATATCTGAACATGTCACTTCTTTGCTTAAAATCCTCTACTTACTCACTTGTTCTTAAAATAAAGCCTACCCATCACGGCATGACCTTCAGGTCTTGCATGATCAAGCTTCCTCTCCATGTCCCTGCTCAGCGCCCTGGCTTTCCTCTAGACTGTGCACAGTGCTCCTCTCACCTCTGCCCAAGCTCCTTCCACTGAAAACCCTCCCTGCACCCACCGACATTCCCACCTGGCCAACCCCTGCTCTTCCAGATCTCAGTTTCAAAGTGGCATCTTCAGGCCCCTGTTCTCCAGCCCTGCAGCTCCCTTTGTTACACACTCATCCCCAGAGTAACTCTTCATTCATTTTTCATAGTTACTTGCTCTACAAGGTCTTCCCTGCTGAGGGCAAAGATTATCCGTGTTTGGATCCCCACCGGGCCTTGGCCCTGGGGCTCAGTAAACACTTGATATCTGAACACTGATGCTGTGCTGAGTTTTTCAAATGTTCCTAAGTGGGCGAGAGACACTGTCGTTATCTGTGAAGTCGATAAGACAATCGAATGGTAGTACTCCCTAGTGCATTAGAATGTAATCCGATTTGCAAAAATTTGATTTACACACTTTCCAGTGACCCATCTTTTATGTAAAGCAAGTTCAAGGACTTTTCTCCCCTGAAGTTCAAAGCTCAAACTCCTGAGCCTACCTTTTTAAAGGTTGAGATGGGTCGGGGGTGGGGAGTGTTTGCTGTGAACTGGCTTCTGCAGACTGATTTCTTAAGTGCAACCCACCACCACTGAGTCCTGAGAGCTTGCTGCTGCCTGACTGTGGGCCTGATGCCCATCTCTGTCTGTCAGGAGAGAATGCTGTGCCTGGGGCCTTCCAGGAAAGAAAAGCTCCCATGTCATTCCTGATACCATGCATCCCTCACGTTCACTTTGTTTTTTTGTTTTTTTGTTTTTTGCGGTATGCGGGCCTCTCACTGCTGTGGCCTCTCCCGTTGCGGAGCACAGGCTCCGGACACGCAGGCTGAGCGGCCATGGCTCACGGGCCCAGCTGCTCCGCGGCATGTGGGATCTTCCTGGACCGGGGCACGAACCCGTGTCCCCTGCATCGGCAGGCGGACTCTCAACCACTGTGCCACCAGGGAAGCGCCCTCACGTTCACTTTGGACGGTACCATTTGCCAACAGGATCACGGAAAATTTCCTCATGCTCCCTGCAGTCTGCTCTCCACGTGGTAGCCAGGCTGATCCCCCTAAATCCATGTCAGATAATGTCTGTCTTGCACTTATAACCTTCCAGTGTGTCCCCTCATCCAAGGCAAAAAGTCAGGGTCCTTCCCATGGCCCATGAGTGGACAAGAATATCACATACTGCCCAAACCCGGGCACTCTGAGAACCAAGGGGGCTCTGCTAATCCCACGGGGTAACGGTGTAAAACAGGACCCTGTGCTGAGATCCAGGAGGCCCTACGCGATTGGTGCCTGTCTGCTTCTGCAGCCTGTTTCCTACGCTTTGCATTCATTTGTCCCCTTCACTTCCTGACTCTTCTTTACACAACCACAAACCCTCCCTTGGGCCTTCGCACTTGCTGCTCCCCTGCCTGGAATGCTGCCCTGACCACTCATACCCGCAACACTCCCCCTACCTCCCACACAACTCTGGTCAACTGTCCCCCCTTCAGACAGGCCTTTGTGACCCCTCTGAGTAACACCTCCTGCCCATCATCACTGGCATCCCCTTACCCTTTTATTTTCCTGCACAGCCCCCATACCCACCAGAAACATTGACGCATTCCTTCGTTTATAGGCGATTGGTCTTTCCCAGTAGAATGTGAGCCCCACGAAATAGGGACTCTGCCTATTCACCACTGAATGCCCTGCCTTTACCCCAGGGAAGGGTATACAGCAGGTGTTCAATAAACACTCATCAGGTTATGGGATGCATCTGAGTGAGGAGGGCATTTTAGCACTAATATGCAACAACTTTGGGCCATGGTCCCTGCATCTTCTCATGTGACCCCCCCCCACTACCTGCCAGGGTAGGACTCATCACCCCCATTTTCAGGTAAGGAAGCTAAGGGTCCTTTGCTTCGCTCATCAGTTATTGACTCAGTTCCTGAAGCAGGGCAGGTATTACGTGTCAGTTCTCGAGAGGACAAAAGCCCTGATGATACCATCACATGGTTTTACAGATGAGAAATCTGTGTCCTGGAGAATTCAAAACCCATCTCCCACAGCCAGTTAGCACAGCTGGGACCACACTCAGACCCCAGGTCCCCAGACTCTCAGCCCAGGGCTCCTTCTCCAAATTCACATGCCGCATGGATATTACCAGTGACAGGAGAGCGCTCCTGAGTCTCCCAGCACTACGGCAGGTCCCTCAGGAGCTACCCTGGGGAAGTGGGGAGTTAAGAGTGAGACAGTGAGACGAGAGGGTATTTTCAGATGGCAACACTCAAAGATGATTAAGGAGGAGGGGAGCCCCGGGGACAAAGAATAATGGGGCTTGGCTTAAGTTAGAGACAAGACAAAGAGGGTGGGAGTGCAACTCATGTGCAAATTTACATATTATAAGAGTAATTACAAATCTTTGTTATCAATCTCCACTGCTATAATGGGAGACGACAGGGACCCAGCACATGAATCAGAGATGCCGAAGTGACAACTATTAGGGCACCATTGTTCCTGACACTGTCATGGGGATTTTGTTGTCTTCAGCTTTTGGGCCTTTAATTAATAAGCCTCATCACTGGGCTCGTTGTGTGAAGGGCTTGGAGTTGGGGTGGGGGAGGGGTGAACCAAATGCGAGGGATCATGGGATTGTCATGATCATTATGACAAGAATTTCCTCACTGGAGATGGCGTAAGGCGTTGTCGTGGATACTGGGTGCTTATTAATAACACGCTCATTTAAGGTTACCGGGATGTTGGCATCACTTAACCAACGCCTGTTCTGTGATCACTGCCCAGTGGCCTTGGTGACACGAACAAAGAACAAGAACTCCACAGGGCCTGTGATGTCTTTATTCCAATTCTTCCTCTGGCTTGCTCTCCATCGTCACAAACAGCTCATAAAAAAAGATCACCCCTCTGGGATTCTAGAAATGTTCTATATTGCAATCTGAATGGTGGTCACATGAGTGTGTACATATGTAAGAATCCACTGAGCTATACACTTAAGATTAAGTACACTTTACAGCAGGTAGGCTATAACTTGATTTTTTTTTTTTTTTTTTTTTGCGGTACACAGGCCTCTCACTGTTGTGGCCTCTCCCGTTGCGAAGCACAGGTTCCGGACGCACAGGCCCAGCGGCCATGGCTCATGGGCCCAGCCGCTCCGTGGCATGTGGGATCCTCCCGGACCAGGGTGCGAACCCGTGTCCCCTGCATCGGCAGGCGGACTCTCAACCACTGCGCCACCAGGGGAGCCCTATAACTTGATTTTTAAAAAAAAAAAAATTTTTAATGTCCTTTTCTTACCACCAGAAGAATTTTGTCCTTTCTGAGCAAGGTGTGCGCCTTGCTCAGGTGACATCTGGAATAACATAATCAGAGGCACCGCCCCTCAAGAGGGGGCAGCAACAAATGTCACACACCCCTGTGTGTCAGATGTGTCACAGACTTTACATTACTAACTCCTCACCTCTGTTCAGAGAAGTCAATATTTTTCTCCCCATTTGACAGATTGGAAACTGAGGCTCAGTGAAGAACAATGGCCTGCCCAGAGCCACCCAGGTAAGTGGGATCTGAGCCCAGGTCTCTGTGACCCCTCCCTGGCCACACTCTTTCCACCTTATGTGGACAACCCTCCTTGACCAAGAGAAATTCGTCCAAAAAAGGGAGTCCAGAACAATAGCGCTCTAGAATCCTTAGCATATGGAGAAAATTTTAAAACCAAAAAGAGGAGTGTTTCTTGTTAAAAAAAAAAAAGGTCACAAAGTAGTGGTCTCTGAGAGTAATGTGTCTCATCCTGAACACATTATTGTTTGTTCTGCTCAGTACTTAAAAAAAAAATTACTTGCCTACATTGAAAAAAACCCTGCAACCTAAATTTCTACAGTCTTAAAAATCAAATCTGGCTACTCTAGGCCCACATTCCCCTGGTACACACCCTCCAGTTTTCCCTAGCCCACACCCAGCCACCCTCACTCAATAGGGTGGTGACCATCCTGTTTGGTGGACTGGCATTCATTCGTTCTCCTACTGGGAACCATGCTCCAATTTTCCTCTCAAGAAGCACCCGCTTTCCCACTCCTCGTCCAGCTCCTTTGAGTTTGGTTGAATCCAACTCTGGCTCGGGTGGTGATCACGTGGTTCATTTCTGACCAATCAGAGCATCATAGTAATCTGTGCGTAATGATGGGCATTAGCTCAGAATTGGACATTTGACCCATTAAGAGCCCATGAGGTGCAGTGAAACTCTAGCTGGGATTTGCTGTGAGAATAGCATGCTAGACTTGAACCTGCCTGGTATAGCCTGGAGCTGCTGTCAGCCATCTTAAAAGCATGTCCAACACAGAGGAGAGTAGAGGTGCTAGTGTCCTTATTGAGCCCCTGGATCAAGCTCTACCTGAAGCTAAAGATCCTGTCTCTTTCTTTTGTGTGAGCCAACAAGTTCCCCTTTTTTGTTTTTCCTTTGCTTCTTTAACCTATTTGAGATGTTTAGGAGCCATGTGTTTGCAAGTAAAAGAAAAGTCTTCCTTAGAGAATCTCCTGAGCTAGCAGACAGCAGGATCAGGACCCAATGGGTAAAAGTGACAGAAACCTAAATTTTAGCCCAAGATAAAGATGGAACTTTCCAGTATGGAATCACTAAGCAGTAGCAATATGTTGTAAAGTCCAAGTCAATGAAAGTGTTCGAGCAGACTAAAATTTCTTATCAATGTGTCAAATTTGGCACAGGGTAGGTCATTGGAGGAGATAATCCCAAACTTAGGTTCCTTCCAACTTGATCCTATGACTATCAAGGATGGAATATTCCTTGAGAAGGATTTCCTGAATACCTTAGGGAGATTCCTCCCCTACCCATGTTATCCATTATTACCAAATCCCAATTGTTTCCTTTACAACAATTACCAATATTTTAAATTTCATTTAAATTTATTTTGAATTTTATATTTATATTTGTTTATTTGTTTTTTTTCTGTCTCCCCCACTAGGCTATAAATTCCATAAGTGCTGAGACCTTATCCATCTTATTTTCCTGTACCTCCAGCACCTGGCAAAAGGCTTTCAATTACTTTGTTGAATGAATGAGGGAATGAATGAGATCTCCCTGACTCTGTATTTTCTATGAAGTCACTAAGAAAGCCAGTGTCCAAGTGGAAGCCATGAGGTCTGTAGCCACTGAATCTTCTAGCTCTACTTAAAGACATCTATGCCATTTAAAGAAAGATGTCATTTTAGTAAAGGACACTGTGCCACCCATTCTCTAGAGTATTCTTCATCCCTAGCACACTCCCCCTTGTCTGGAAACACTTGTCCCTCCTGCCTGGTCAGCCAGCATAGGAGACAGCACCCCTCTTTCCTTTCCCCACTGTGTTGCTGGATGCTTGCGCTTTGTCACTGTTCCTTAAGACAATGTAAGAAAGAAAACTCTCATTTACTGAGTGCTCACTATGTCCTAGGAGCTTTGCATATTTGATCACACCTAACCCTCACAGCCACCTTAAAAAATTGGTATTGTTCATCTTTATTCTACAGAGGAGGGAACAAAGGCTCAGAGAGGTCAAATGACTTACTCAAGGTCAAACAGATTTTCAACTTTTCAACAAACTTTAGGGCTATGGCACCCTAAGTTTGTGCTCTTTCTGTTATCCTACATTTAGTTTTCTGACTTGAATGTGTGCGTATGTGTATATGTATATTTTTTCATTCCCCAGCACTCTTTTCTGCAAAAGGTCTAATCACTCTTGGGCACTAAGGTGCACGTGTGTGTGCACGCACACACACACACCACACACACACACATCAGCGTCTTTCTTTTATTTATTGTACTGGAGGAGTTGGAAATAACACAGGCTTGCTAAGGACTAAGGAAATTCCAAGTAAATTGCAAAAATGGGGTGTTGAAAAGCACACAAAGTAACTCGAAAACAATCTATACATTTCAGAACATCATGAGAGGTGAGGGTTGTGCATGAAGAGGTGTGCTCAGTAGCATCTTATACAAAATAACCAAACTCATGTTCATTTCCTCCCCATTCAGACCAGCTTCCTGGATCCACAAACCAAACCACAGTGCCTGGGGACAAGAGAGAGAAAAAGAGAGAAAGGGAGGGAGGGAGGGAGGGACAGAGAGATTGAGAGATTTGAGAGAGACAGACAGAGACAGAGAAAGGCAGAGAGACAGAGAAGAGGACTTAGATTAAGGTCCCTGTCTCTGCTTCCGGGTTATTTGAATCAAGGGAACTCATTTGTCCTCAAGCATTTAATCATTTCATTCCTCTTTCTAGTTTTATTCTGAGGCATTAAGAGGGCCTTTTCCTCTTTCTAGCTGTTGCTTCTGGATTCCCTTACCCAAGGCCCAATGCATATGTTTGTCCAGATGGCTTGGACTCTTGGAGGCTGATTCCGCTACTCAAGAACATGGCTGTGCTTAACCTCATCAACTTGACTCAGCGTCGGTTCATCCTGGGGCTGGAGTGTGATACCAATCAGTTTAATTTGTTTAATGAGGGATGAGGGAACTGGTCCACATTTTGAGTCTGTTGCACAGAACAAATTGGTTTGCCTCGCTCCCCCTCTCGATCGTTTCAGCATTCAGAAGGTGAGCTGCTCTCATTAACATTTTCCGAAAGGGATTTTCACTCCCTTCCTCTCCTGTGAGAAGTTGGACGCTATCCAGCGTACCAACGTGGACTGGAGTTCAGGAACTGGGTTCTCAAAAGGTGTGTTTCTAAACAATGTGAACTCAGAGTACAATGACTGAACATTTAACCCACTGGGAGCCCGAACTCTCTAGTGTAGGAACACCTGCTCCAATAAAAGGCAACATTTAAGCTTTTTACCTAAAGCACGGTCTCCATTGTAGGGAGATCTTTTGAGGTCTGAGAATAAAATGTTAGGATTTTTATTTATCTATCTTGTTTTAAATTTCTACCTCTTGTATGTTTTATGATACACGCATATACTATCTAAATGAATATATCTGTATGAGAGGGAGAATGCTTCTGAGAGGGGCATTGATCAGAATGCCTGATCATAGATCCAGAGAGATCAAGAGGTCAGTCTGGATTCCTGGAGTTGGAGAGTCACATGAATGGGATTGATACCAAAAGCTGCTGCTGCTTGTAGTTTTGGAGTTGTAGGGCTGGAGCCAAGCGCTAAGCCTATTGGAGAGGGGAACCTCCATCCTCCCGCCTCACTGACCCAGACAAACACTGCACCCAGGCAGAAGAGAGGCAGGCTAGCTTTGGGTGTCTTATAGACAATGCTGAACTGAGCGTAGGGATGGGGGCTATAGGGACAGATGAATGCGTTCGCTCCAATCTGGAAGGGCATTACGGGAAGCTCCTGACTCAACTCCACGATGGAGAGGTGTTTACACATCTAAAAGCTCTTCGTAATAGGCATTGGGGTCTTCCTGAGACCGAGTAACCACCTTGAACTGGCGCCGGAGAAAACCGCCATAGCGCTTCTGGTTGTCCCACTTGAGCTTGGGACGGATGCGTCGTAAGAATCCCCCATAGCGCTTGTACAGGTCCTCATGGCCCACCTTATCCCCATCTCCAGCCGCCTCTGAGCTCCTTTTGGGGTATTTGCGCAAAAAGCCCCCGTAACGTTTGACCTGCTCCTTGGGGTCCTCCTCATTGGAATCCAGTGTTCCAGCCTCCATGGCACCATCGTTCGGCTGGGCCCCCCCAGTCAGCTCAGACTCTGCTTCCTCCCCCAACCTGCCAGAGAGACCCCCGAGCTTCTCCGCCAGGCTGCTGCTTAGATCATTCTCCTCTGCTGGGGTTCTGAGAAGGAGCCCGTTTTTCTCCAGCTCCTTCCAGGAGGGCCCCGCGTGCTTCGCCAGCTCACTATAGGACTCTCCCAAAGCTGCCTTGCTCTCCAAGTCTCCCTTGCCATTAAGCCCTAGGGTGAAGGGAGTGAGGGAAGACAGAAGGCCCTGGCACCTCTCCCACTCCTCAGCGGGCTGCAGGGCGGCCTGGCATTCCAGGGAGCAAATCTGAAAAAGACCCCAAAAGACCACAGTGGTAATACCACCACCATCAAACTGTCAAACTACAAGCCCCTGCCCCAGAGAGTCCCCTGTCCAGGTCTGAGAAAATTAAAAAACCATTACTGAGCCCCTGGCTGCCCACTTTAATGCTCCCAGTGGTACATAGAGGTAGGTGAATTTGTGCTCATGTGGAGAATGAAGAAACAGACGTGGAGAGGTGAAACAGCTTTCCCAAGGGCACCTGGCTACAGGTGACATTGCCAACACTGGAGATAAGATCTTCCTGTAGCACTCTGCCGTGCTCACCCATAATCTTCCACTTCTGACTCCAGAGGGAATAGTTGGTTCTCCCAACCTTTCCTAGGTGTGAAGGATGCTGCAAACACCTTATAGAGGGGATCAGAAGCGATGCAGAACGGTGGAAAGAACACATGTGAGGGGATGTTTAAGGGTTCATCAAACCTGGAGGGATGATAGTATCTACTTCATAGCAGTAGGGAGGAGTTAAACGTGAAGATGGTGATGACGATAACAATGACCACAAGGACAATACTAGACAGTACTGGAACTTGGACATTGTATATTCAATACTTTGCATCCTCAGTTCATGGAATCACCCCCATTTTGCAGATGAGGAAACTAAGGCTCAGAGAGGGGGTTCCAGGGTCATGGAACTAGAAATTGGCAGAACCAAAGCTCACATTATGTACCTCTACTCTAGCTTGTCTGCTGTCATGGGAGAGGCACAGGGAGAAGTTTGACTCACAGTAAATCCAGCAAGGCCAGCCAAGAGATGCTAAAGCCCCAGGAGAGGAGTCAGGCTTGGATCCTGACAACCAGATCTTGGCATCTAGGGGTGGTGAAAAGAGCTCCTTCCCTGCGAGTGACTAGGTCTGGAGGTGCCTATCGGCCTGGTGGTGAGAAGCTCTGAAAAGTTCATCTAGGGCTGCTGACTCCCAAAGTCAGCACCACCTCATAAATGACACTCCTTGTTACCAGGCAACAGGCTCCCTGGAAACCTGAGCTCCGGTCCCAAACCTGAGTGAACCCATGGTGGTAAGATCTGGGGTGGGGACAGGAAGCTGGAAAACAAAGTCCCTGGCACCCAGGCTGACCACGGCAGGACATGCCTTGCACAGGTGGGATGAGTCTATAGGACAGGCTCACAGCTGCCCAGGCCTGCTACCTTCCCTCTCTGGGCTCCACACACAGATGGTCCCTTCCATCTGTGGAAACTCACAGGAGTCCCTGAAACTCACCAGAGAGTTGATGGGTTTGGGCCCATCCTGGGTCTTCACAACACACAAGGAGCACCGGGACAGGCAGTCTGCTGTGGCGGAGGGGAGCGCAAGGAGGCAGGCAGCCAGCACCAGTCCCTGCCACGCCATTCTGTCTTGGCTCTTCCCGCTGGAGAGGGAGAAAGAGGAAATGAAATCTGTGATTGCCTACTCTGTGGGGTGTGTCCTGAGCCTGCAAAGCCAGCTCCTGCTGGCAGCGCTGCACTGCAAGGCAATCGCTCTTGTTCCAGTGGGACAGTCAAGACAACAGAGGTCCAGGGAGGAGCAGTGGGTACCCAAGGCCAATGGCCAAGGAAGGGAACTAACACGTACTGAGTGCCTGCAATGTGCTAGGAGCTTTCCTACGTGTTCACATTCAATCTGCACAACTCTTAATGTGGGTTGTGCTATTAAACAGATGGGAAAGTTGAGGCTCAGAGAGGGGAAGTGATTGCTGCCACAGCTAGGAAGTGGACAAAGATCTGTCAGGCATCAAAACCCACTCTGACCACGCACCCGCCAGTAGACACGTGGCTATCTGCTTTTCTGTGTTCTCTGAGGCTTCCATCCCCTTCCCTTTTCCCCTGCTCCCCAAGCTGTCCCCAGCTCAGTCCTTTCTGCTGTGGACCTTTCCCACCCCAGCACTTCTCCTTACTCCAGCCATAGCTCCACCTTCACCTGTCTCCATGCTGGCCCCCTGCCTCCAGCTCCTTCTCTGGTTCCTCCTGCCCACCTTGAAATGCCTTTCTCAGCATATCAATGCTGGGATCAGACCCATTGGGCTGGGTCAGGTCTGGCCCTTCTCCTAAATGTCAGGGACACCCTCAATTCCATCCCTACACCCAAGTCTTCAGCTCTGGTTCCGACCACATCCAGCTACCTGTACTTCCCCTAATGAATGGATCAGCACCTGTCCCACCTCTGGCCTTTTGCATGCTAGTCCCTCTTCCTGGAAAACCCTGCTCTCCTCTTCTGTTACCTATTGTTTAGGTCCTAGAGTAGATATCACCTCCTCCAGGCAGCTTTCCCTGACCTCCTAGGCTGGAAATGATGTTTCCCCTTGGTATTATCCCAGAAACTAGTGCCTCCTCCATTAAAATAGTCCACTACTTGGTAATTACCTATGTGAGTCTTCAGACTTTGGTTTCATGAAGGCAGGAGCTGTGTCTTGTTTTCATCTCTGAAATACTTTCTCTGTGTTCCTCAAACATGCCAGGCTTGTCCCTACCTCAGGACCTTTGCACTTCCTGTTCCTCCATCTGTGGTACTGCGGCCTCAGATTTCCACATGGCTCACTCCTTCTTGTAACTGAATGAATTCAGTGTCCCATCACCAGGG
>NC_089233.1:59308838-59391338 GCF_963924675.1 Phocoena phocoena | reverse complement strand
TTCCTTGGGAAGCTTGGAGGCTTAATAAGGAATGTTTGTAAAGTTTGGAGAGATTCTAGGTAAAAGATACCCAGGAAAAAGTACGAGGTCACAGAATTTACTATTCAATCTTGGAGTCACAGCAGGCTTTTTTTCCCTGAAGCTCACCAGCCTTTCTTGCAAATCAAACTTTGAGATTCCATAATACTTTCTTTGAATGCGGATACCTTTACTGGTGAGAAAAGGCCTTTCCCATCTGAGTTTACTCCCTGCTTAACCTTGACTCCTCTGGCTGTAATTTACATGAAAGCAACAAGTCCTCTCAAAGTAAAATTGACAAGAAAAATCCTGCTAAACCTGGGTCTCCTGGCATGTTGTCACTTTCTCTCCCCATTCCCCTCCCAGCAAAACAACCCCAAACTCCATTTCTGTGTAAAATTACATCATAGGAAGCCACTCAAGGCAGCACCCTGTAAGCAATTAAACACGATCCAAAAAGAATGAAAAGGCCGAACCTGGCTGTACCTTGATGTACATGATACATGGTAAATGCCAGAGCCCTGACGTCTCATTAATGTCCCCAAGCTCTTGTTCTTAAGTCCAGCGAGAATCACTGACCTTTAAAATTACTCTGATTAGCTAAACCTCTCACTTCTTCCACCCAGGGCATCCCGTTCTCGCATGGGCACCACCATGGAGAGGCAGCCTGCCAGGGAACGAAGACCCCCCACCACCCAGCCAAAACCGAGGAGTGGTTCTCTTGGGAGGGAGCGACCCATCTGTTTAAGACAGGGCTGTACGGAGAGAGGAATTCCAAAGAGCAGTCCATCTCAAACTGATCTGGCTTCTGTAAACTAGCCTCGTAACTCTTATTACCTCTGCCAGATAATCAGACCCAAACTGGAAATTCCCCAGCCCAAGCTCCCACCCTCTCCAGGTTCAGAGAATCCGGAAAAATAAATAAAACCAAGAGAGAGGGTTCCAACACCCTCTGGATATTACCTGTGCTCCCCTTTGTCCCTGGGCAGCTTCTGGCCGAGCAGGTGGGAGGGTGGTGGCTGCAGGTGGCCGGAAGACCCAAGGATGGTCCTGACTCTGGTCCGGAAGGAGGTGCCAAAGGGGTGGCTGTGAGCACAGCCAAAGCCCCTTAGAATGGCAGTTCTGGTGCCTCAGCCCCGCTTTTATGGACTAGAACCTCCCCCTGTCGCTCAGTCCTTGCTCAGCACAGGCTGCTCAGAGCCAATGGGAAAGTAGCTCAGAGCAGTCAGAGACGCAGACCCCTGGGCCCTTCAACTCGAACTCCCTGGGCCCAACACAATAGGCTTCTCTTCATGACCGAGTGTGTGGAGGAGGCAGGCAGCCGCGCTGGGAGGGGGTGGTTTCTGGGTGTAGTGCTGTTTGTCACTTGAAATCCGGCCACTTCAGTCTTTGATGCATTTCCAGGAGAGTGTCACAGAAAAAGAGAGAGAGACGTGGGGAAGGACAGAGCGAGGAAGAGTTAGAGACACAGAGAGAGACTCAGAGAGAGAGACAGACAGACAGATATAGAGACAGAGATAGAGATAAACAGACAGACAACTAGACATAGAGACAGATGGAGACAGAACGAGATGAGAGAGTCAGAGAGAGACAGACAGACAGAGAGACAGATGGACACAGACAGAAGGAGAGAGAGCCAAAGAAACAGAGAGCAAAACAGAAACGTTCAGAGAGAATCAGTAACAGAGAGACTGTGTCAGATGACAGGGAGGGTTACAGACAAAGCAGGGGAGAAAGAGTCAGACAAACACAGAGACACAAGGAGAGTGTCAGCTCTCAGAGATGAGGAAGCCCAAAGAGACAGGTAGAAACAGAGAGATAGAGGAAGAGGGATAAGGAAGCCAGGACACAAGACAAACTCAGAAGCCACACGACAAACAGATGCAGAGACAGAGGTTGCGAGAGTCCTGTGAGAAGAAAGACAAGAGGCAGAGGAAGCCAGCAGGGGCGTGCGTGGCCCTGTGTTGTGTGCTGTGGCAGCTGCGTGCATGGCTGGTGCATGCGTGTGCTGGAATGTTTTTGTGTGTACATTTGCCTGCAACCGACAGTCGACTCCGGTACATGCCTGAGCTGGTGCCAGGCACAACCAGCCCTGGCAAAAGCACAGCCCTTCCCCAGCAGCCAGGAGCTGCGGTTTACTTTTCTCTGGCGGCAACACAGAATGAATATCATGAAATCCTCCTCAAAATCTGGGCCACGATGTGCGTTTGCACGCACTCCAGGCGGGGAGGCAAACCCCCCTCGTGTGCACCTTGGCCCCATGCCGCAGCAGCTTGAAGGCTGCACTCTTCATGGCTACAAATACCTTCCAGAACATAGGGGGGTCTCTGAGTTTGGAAGAGAACATGCTTCTCCCCTCAATCAACAGCAGATAAGCAGTTTATGGTGGGCGGCACGGCTGTTTCACAAGTCAGGCAGGGGCTGCCCATTTCGTGGGTACCTATGCTGCATCGGGCAGTTAGCCAACCTTGCTGGGTTTAATCTCCATGACCTGGCCAGGTAGTGAATATTATTCACATTTTGCGGATGAGGAAAAAGAGGCTAGAGGGCTGAGAAACTTGCTTAAAGACACACAGCAAGTAAGTCACCAAGCGAGGATCCAAACCCAGGTTCATCTGACCCTGCTCACTCCCTCACCCTTCCTTGTCTGGGAATGTTCCTCCACCTGGCCAGTATACCAGAGGCTACACTATTTAGGATGTGGATTTGATTCCCAGCTCTCACTCACCAGGGGAGAGACCATAGACAAGTTTCCAGCCTCAGCTCCAGTTTGCTTATCTGTAAAGTGGAGATAACAGTATCTAGATCTTGTGAGGCTGAAACAAGAGGACGTGTGACACAGCACGTGATGAGTGTTCCATGACCGTTGGTCTTGATGATCAGTAACGTCATTCCCGCTCTGATGCGCCACGCTTCTCCGGGGCATCGTCCTCTCTCTACACCTGGTTCATTACAAGCTGGAAGATGCAAGGGGCCGTTCACTGGGCACCTACTATGTTTCAGACACTTCTGCACGGTTCACTGTATACTCACAAGTGGTGTGCATACCACACTGCATCCTCAAACCGATAGGGCAGCTGAAGTTCAGGGAGGCCCCAGACACACAGAGAGGGAGAAGGAGTTGACCGCAGCCCCTCGGGCCCCAAAGCTCGGCTCCCACACATCCCCCTCCAGCTCTGAGATGAGGTCTCCCTCCTCTCTTCCAGAGAGGACTCTTTGGGATCTGATCTTGTCTCCCTTTCCTTCCTTGTCCCATTTCCCAGGCAGCATGTAGGGTCTGACAGGCAGAGGCAAAGACCCCAAGTACCTGGCCGTGGCTGTGGCCATGCCGTGGCCCCAGTTCAGGGAGTGCCTGGCCGTACCTCAGGCCACCTCCCTTCCTGGTGACCCAGAGGGCTTGGCTAGGGAGTGTTCACTGCCACCTGGGGATCTGGGAACTGGGGTAGCTTCTTAACCCCCAAAGCCAAATCCTTACCCCAGCGGCTCTCTGTCCTCCTTACTGTTCACCTCCTCTTCCCCTCTACCTCTATAAGCTCTTGGTAATAACCTCAAATAGAGAAAGGCCCTAAGATATGGGGTACCCATTCCAGCAGGCACTGGAAGAATAGAGGCGTAGGGCCTCTCTTGACTATTATTCATCATAAAGAGAAGTAAAAACAGCAAGTGTAGAGATGCTGCAGAAAATCCTGCTTTAAGTCATTAATGTTTCATATCCTTCACCCCCGAGTCTATTGTCAGCCATAAGAGCAAATGGCTCATTCACTTGCTTTTCCTTTCCTTCTGCAATGTCCTTTACACACACGCAGGACAAGGCCAGGAACAGCCTTCTCCCCTACTCCTAGAGGAGTTCATCCTGAAGCTCACCCCCTCCAGGCTTGGCGATGCTCTGTCACGTCGCAGACCCCACAGCAGCAGCACGTGGGATAGGAAACCACAGAACTGGAACAAGCTCACTTGGGCTCGAATCCCAATGCCCCCGCCGACTACCTGGTAGTGACTGGTGGATTCCTGGCCTCCCTGAGACCCCGAGTCATCTGGAGACAGGGGGACGGCACCCGCCTCATGCAGGGTCAGGACTAACCTGAGCTCTGCCGTGTCCTCAGGGCACACGTCTCTGATTGAGATCTTGATGCGAACCAAAAGCAAAGGCTGAAGGGAAGGAGGTATTTGAAACCACCAGCCCTCAAACCATTCTGTTGGGGAGGAATAAGGAAGAACTTGGCAGAAGATAGACAAGTGACAAAATAAAGCCGGCTTTTCTTAAGGCCCCCCTACATGCCAGGCCCTGTTGTCAACCATTCACGGTTATTAACACACTTGATTTTCCCAACAGCCCTGCAATTAGATGCGGTTCCCACCCCGCTTTACAGATAAGGGACAGAGGCTGCGTGAAGGTACGAAGTGGTGCAGCTAGAAAACGGCAGAGCCCATGGACTCCAGGCTGTGCCCCAACCTGAGCTGTATTGCTTCCCAGCTTCTCCCCACCCTGGTTCCGTCTCATTCACAAAGATCTGTGTATTTCCTTTATCCACCTGTTGCACTGGAAGGTGGGGAGAGCTGATGTGGTTCACTCGGGAGGATTCCAGTGGAATTTAGGAAGTTAGTCCCCACCCTCTGCTCAGCTTCCAGTCTTCACGCCACAGTGTGCCCTGTGCGGCTCTCGGAGGACCTGCACCAGCTGCTGGCTATGGGAGCCGCGTCTGTGTGTGGCCCCCACGGGACAGAGGAAGTCAGAAGCTGTGCTTAAGATGTAGCAATGCTCAGTCTCCCTCTCTCTCTCTCATACTCAGTCCAGGTTGGGGGGCAGATGTAGTAACAGGCCATTCCTAGAGTTATGATGAGTACAGGACTGGAAGGAGACTGGGATCACTGTGGGAACACAGAAGAAGGGCTCCCAACTCAGCCCACTGGGGGCCTGGGGAGGAGCAGAGTCAGGGAGGTGAGAGCCAGGTGAACCGATGCAGGAGTAGCAATTGTCCAGGCAAAAGGAGGGAAGGACATTCTGGGCAGAGGGAACAGCTCAGGCAAAGGCCTGGCAGCAAGGAGAGTTGAGGAGAAGTCATCGTTGACCGCCCTTTTTCTCTGGCCCCACATCCAAGTCAGCACACATCTTCACTGTTTGTGGCTCCGTCGCCCGGGACTGGTCCCCATCACTTCTCTCCTGGATGACTACCCCAGCCCTGTGGCCTCAGCAGCCAGAGAGATTCTTTCAAAAATGCTAACTCAGATTATACTACACCCCTGTTTAAAACACTCCAGTGGTTTTCATCCCACTTGGAATAAGATCCACAGCCCTCACCTGCAGGTCCTGTTCTCTGCCCACCTCTGCTTCCTGCCCACTAACTGCTCTGCAGCCACCCTGGCTCCCTGCTGCTCCTCAGACGCACCGAACACGTTCCTACTGCAGAGCCTTTGCACGTGCTGTGCCTTCCTTCTGGAACACCCCTTGCCTTCCTGTTCAGTCCATCACTTCATTTAGGTTTTGGCTTAGATGTCACTTCCTCAAGCAGACCCCCTGCCCACCCTTTGCCCCAGCAGTCCTGATCCCTCGCCAAGCTCTATTTATCTTCACAGCATTTGTCCCTGGCTGATACGATACATCAGTTTGTCTGATCATCACCTGTACGCCCTGGCGGAGTGTGAACTATGAGGGCAGGCGCATCGCGATGGGGGACGTAAAACGGTACAGCTGCTGTGGAGAAAATGTTGGGTGTTTCCTCAAAGTGTTAAATATAGAACCACCACGTGGCCCAAGAATCCTGCACCTAGGTGTACACCCAAAAGAATGGAAAATAGGGACTCGAGCAGATGTTTGTCCAACGATGTTCTTAGCAGCATTATTCACAATAGCCAAAAGAGTAAAACCAGCGTCTGTCAACAGATAAATGGATACACAAAATGTACTCTACATACAATGGACTATTATTCAGCCGTAAAAAGGAATAAAGTTCTGACACTTGCTACAGCATGGATGAACCTCGAAACATTATGTCAAATTCATAGTGACAGAAAGTAGAAAATAAGTTACTACGGGCTGGGAGGAAGTAGAAATAGTGAGTTACTGCTTAAATGGCGCGGAGTTTTTGTTTGGGATGATGGAAAAGTTCTGGAAATGGAGACCGATGATGGCTGCACAGCACTATGAATGTACTTAACGATACTAAATTTCACACTTAAAAATGGTGAAGATGGAGGGGGCAGGAAAGGCCTTGGGGAAGCAGGTGCCTGTTTTCCTGGTGGAGGAAAGCTCTCCAGTAGCAATGAGAAGGCAGAGGGAAAGCTGTGTTTCCTTTTCTCAGCCAAGAGTGCAGACAGATACCAACAGCTGAGCTGATGAACTGCAATTGGAGAGAACTTCCCTTTCCCAATGGGCCAAACCTCCCGTTCTCTCCTGTTTCGCCTCGGCTGGCAGCAGAACTTCATCACTGTGGCTAATAGCTGTCGCACGTCTGCTTGGCGCCCCTCACCCTGCTGAGTCACCTCCATGTGTTACGTCATCTCATCCTTATAGCAAAGCCCCATGGTGGGTGTGTTATTGCCTTCTTCCGTCAGAGGAAGACACTACACTCAGAGATGCAGTGACTCAGCTAAGGGCACACAGCCCTCAAATGGAAAAGAACCCAAGCTCAAGTTAATCTGATGCCAAAGCCCACGCTGCGAACTCCTACCTCACGGATGCCCAAGAGCAACACATGCATAAATGCCATTACTCACTGTGCCAGGCACGATGCCAGGAACAGGTACAAATGGTCTTTACTAAGCTCTCAGCAGCCCTCTGAGGGAAGCGCTGTAAGTTCCACTTTGCAGGTGAAGAAACTGAGGCCCAGTGAGGTGCAGTGAGCTCCCACGTAGCACAGCACATTAGGGGTGAAGCCAGGACTTGCACCGTGGTCTGTCTCACTCCAAAGTGTGAGCCCCTCCCTGCTGTGTCACATCTCCCATGACGCTCCTCTGTCACTTCCAGCCACCTGGGAACAGGTCCTGAACCAGAAGCCAACCAGCATTTGGCAAGAATGGACACCTGTTTACTGTGTTCTGAATCCTGAACTACAGGCCTCACGTTCACGACCACACACGGGGCCCCCTCTTGACCTCAGCCACAGTGCAACAAGAGGTCAGTGATGGGAAATGTTTCTGCCCACGTGAAAGAGGGAAAAGCCTTAAACCTCAAATCACTGAAACCTTATCACAGCCACCGTGTATCAGGTGCCTGCTGGGTGCTAGGTATTGTACTTTCCCTAAAACACCTCATTTATCCCTCACAACAGCCCTATGACGTAGGTGTCATTAACTCCACTTTGCAAATGGGGAACTGAGCTCAGGGCAGTGCAGTCACTTGCCTGAGGTCGCACAGCCAGTAAGTGGTAGAGCCAGGACTGTCTGCCTCAAAAGCCAGAGCCGTTTTCCCTCATCAAGCTGCCTCCGCAAAACCATCAGTTCTGAAATTCCTCCAGAGAAGCCTGGGCACCAGCAGGAGGAGAGGTCCACCAGGGGATCCCAGATATTAGACCTGAAACGAGACCCTTGATCTGAGAGCTGCCCCTCATCACCCACAAGCTCCACCAGACACACGGTTCCTAATAACAGCTCTTAAGAAGGGAGTTTCTTTTCGCCAAAAGGGAAGGTTAAATTGCTTTTCTTCTCAATCTATGAATCTCACAGTTTCTCCTAAATCCCCTTGAACTGACAGGTTGCTACCTTTTCTGCATTCATTCCACAAAAAACGCTCCCAGAGTAGCTGCCAGAGGCCAGTTTCTCTGTTCAACACTGAGATGCATGGCTGAGAAGACCCAGTCCCTGCCTCTGGGGGCCGCAGTCTGGAGGGGATGACAGAAAGTAAACAGGTCATTTCAGCAGCACGTAGGAAAGTCTGAGATAAGGGTGACTGTGGAATCACAGAGGACAGGTTCCCAAGTCAGCCTGGTGGATCAGGGAAATCATCCTGGAGCTGGAGACCGAGGCTGGGTTTGGGAGACTGGGTAGGAGTGTGCCGTGGTGATGGGTCAGGTTCACTGCAGAAGCAGGAGACATCCCTGACTTTTATAAGCAAAAAGAGATTCAACATAGGGAACTGGGAAACTTTAATAGGTGTTGGCTGGGGGAGAGGTGGGTATGGAACTGCTGGAGGAGTAGACTGGGCCTCCGGGAGCGCTTCCAGAGCACTGCAGGGCCTCCAGCCACACAGCCAGAAAGCAGACCAACAGGACGCAACCCCTGCCTGTCGTGCGTTCACGAACCCACCACCACCTCATGACCCAGGGGTCTGGAAGCTGGGGCCAGCCTCTCAGCACTCCCGGAGGTAGGCACTGGGCCCTGAGATGCTGTTGCAGGACCCCCACACCCCCATGACTACTCTGGCTGGACGAAGCGGCCAAAGCAGCGGCAAGACGGCCTCCATTTCATCCCATCACGTCGGTCGCACACAAGTCTAGCTATTGGCAGAACGTTAATTTGCACCCAGAACCCTAGCTGCACAGGAGTCTAGGGAAAATAGTTTTCACCTCTGCAGTCCAAGAAGGTACACGATAAAGAAGCAGAAGGAGGTGGGATTGGGAGCTGAGGACCAAGCAGGCGCGCCCGCCGCATAGAGGAAGGAAAGAAGAAAAGTGCCATAGGCCGGACGGGCACACATCTCTTCCGCCCCCTGCCCCCACTTCCCCCGCCCCACACCCCCTGCCTTGAGCCTTTTTGCAGGTCAACACTCCCCAGGTGGCGTGCAAGCCGCCCACAAAACAGCTGCCCCGTGGCCCACACTGTCGGAGCGGGTAGAACCCACCAGACTAATGAATCCAAACTGTGATTTTAGTGATGGGGATACTGAGGTCCAGAGCGGAGGAGCTACTGTCTTAAGGCTGCTCAACCACGGAAGGGCCAGCTGGGTCTAGAACTCAGCTGTTGCCACCATATCGCTCTGCTTCACATTCTGGGGCTCACCCTGCCAGGGCTGGGGCTTGGCTGGAGCTGAGGCAGGTGGGAAAAGCTCAGCCTCTGGAGTCAGACCGGAGCTCTCTTCCTGGCTCTGCTCCTCCCAGCTGCATGGCCCCAGGCAAGTTACTTGAGCCCAGCTGCCTCTTCTATGAGCCGGGGCATAGTGGTAGCACAGAGTTGTGACGAGAACCCAGCTAATAATGTAAGAGGACATAGAGTAAGTACTCTCTAATGGAGCTAGTATGACTAGTTCTACAATACTATTGTTCATTTATAAACTGCTATTATTATTATTAATAGTAGATAATCTTCCCCAGTTCAAGAGGAGAAAATTTTAAAGGTTTTAAGTGGTTTAACCTTCATTTCTTTTTCTTCTCCTACATCACAGCAGCATCAAAATACCTGCCCTGTAACTGCTTGCATCATCCTAGCCCACCGACACTTATCATTTTCCAACTACACATCGAGATTCCTCCCCTCATAAAGGTCCTCAGAAATATACACCCAGAGACCCACAAGTATCCTCAGACCCACACGCATAGAGTCACACCAAACACACACTGAAGTACACACACACAGATAGGAATGGACAGATAGTTAGACACACAAACTAACATAGTCACGTACACAGACTGTTTTCACCAGCCAGCACTTCCAGACACACACTCTCTCTCTCTCTCTCTCTCTCATACACACACAGACACACACATAGAGTAACCACAGCAGCACACATGCAAATAAACCCTCTGATGCACACCTCACTCCCCCAGTTCTGTGGCACATCCAGGAATATTGAAATTTGCAGGAAGGGCAGCTGGGAGGCCCTGTTTCTGACTTCCCTTTGAATAACTGGTCAGCAACAGCTCAGGGCTCCCCACAGCCCTTGTAGAAGGGCCTTTATCAGTCTAATTCCTAGTCTTCAGCCTGGGATCCAGCTCAGACAAAATAATTAATTTTGCATTATAGCCTCTCTCTCTCTGAGTCATCCTTACAAGTCCCTGGAGTAATGGCATTTAAGAACGGAGTTTTCGGGCTTCCCTGATGGCGCAGTGGTTAAGAATCCACCTGCCAGTGCAGGGGACACAGGTTTGAGCCCTGGTGTGGGAAGATCCCACATGTCACGGAGCAACTAAGCCCTTGCGCCACAACTACTGAAGCCTGCACGCCTAGAGCCCGTGCTCTGCAACAAGAGAAGCCACCGCAGTGAGAAGCTCTCGCACCGCAAGGAAGAATAGCCCTCACTCTCCGCAACTGGAGAAAGCCCGCGCGCAGCAACGAAGACCCAGTGCGGCCCAAAATAAATAAAAAGTAAATAAATTTATATATTAAAATTTAAAAAAAAAGAGTTTTCTGAACACCCCAAATCCGTACAGAAAAGTTCAGCTCCCTTGGTGAAGCATTTACGTGCCAGGGAGGGTGCATGGAGAAATGCAGTTTCCACGTTTGAGAAAAGTAAGTGGGAGGGGATATCAGACAGCAGTGCAGTGCAGATCATCATTTAAGTAAAATCCCCGCAGGGCTCCTTGGCAGTGTTAAATCACTCTGTGCCTCTATGGAGGTGTCTCAAAACAGCTTCTCTCCTTTCTTCTGCTTTACCATTGAGAAAAACAGTGTGGAGTAGTGGAAACATGCTGGGGTTTGATCACGGGCTCGAGTCTGATCACCATTTCTGGACTATGTAGCGTACCTCTCTGAGTAACAGCTACTTTGTCAACAAAGTACAGTGATTAAGAGCAAGGGCTCCAGAGTCAGACTGCCTGGCTCGGCCCCTGACTAGCTGTGTGATCTTTGGCAAGTTACTTAATCTCTCCGGGCTTTAATTTTCTTACCTTTGAAATAGGAATAATAATGACACTTACCTCACAGGGTTTTTGCAAGTGTAAATTAATACATGTAAAATGCTTACGACAGTGCCTATTACAGACTCAGTGTTCAATAAGTGCTTTGCTAGTATTCTTATCACTGCTACCTTCCAACATTGTTGAGAGGATTAAGAGAGATTAAAAATAAGACTGTACCGTGGAAGAAGCAGAGATATCAGGCGCTACCATTATCAAAGTTAGCTCTGCGGGGGACTGGTCATTTTTTAAAAAGCCAAACATGAACTTTATGTTTGAGATCCAAGAAAAAATTGTACTGCAAGTGGCTCTGGGGTCAGACAGATTTGGGGCTGAGTCCTATTTTAGCCCTTAAGCACTCTGTGACCCTGTGTAAGTTGCTTAAACTTTCCAAGCTTTAGTTTCTCATTTGTCAGTTGAATAGACATTATTCTGCCAAAATCTCAAAGATGCTGGTGACTGTGCAGCAACAAGGCCAGGGTATAAAATTCCTTGCAACCTAGGACCAGTGAGGGAGGGACTCTTCTCGTCTGGCAGGATTTTGCTGGGGACTTGGTAGTCTTCTTATGGGGATGATAAGGAAATTCCAACTACTTCATATTCTTAGCAAAGATGCCTGGAATGTGCATTCCTTTCCCTGTGCCGTCTGGCAGAAAGTAGCCCACACTGCTTCACTCCTGTTACTGAACCTCAGTGGTGGGCGTGCTTTTCTAAAGTACCTATTTCTAAGGTGCAGCCTACTCTAGACCAGTGTTGTTCCTGTCTCTCAAGTGGCCCTATTGGAGAGCAGATAGAAATCAGAGGCAAGTGGCTTTGCCTGAGCTTCTGCTATCTGGAGCTTCTTACTTGCCTTTAAACATTCTGGTTCCATCAATTGACTCCTTCCCTCTTCTCCTCAGCTCCTAGAGCAAAGACTAGTATTAAACAATGATCTTTGGGGAGATCAGCTCGGTGCTTTCTGACCACCTAGAGAGGTGGGATAGGGAGGGTGGGAGGGAGGGAGACGCAAGAGGGAAGAGATATGGGGACATACGTATATGTCTAACTGATTTACTTTGTTATAAAGCAGAAACTAACACAGTGTTGTAAAGCAATTATACTCCAATAAAGATGTTTAAAAAAAAATTCCCAAGCAGTAACGATAAAATACAAGGAATCGCATTATTGAAGCAAAACCAAAGCTGTGATATTAGAAGTCCTTGTTATTTTAAGAAGAACAAAATGTCATGTTTTTCCTTATCAAAATTTTTTTCTTACATAACTAACTCTGTGATAAACTCAGTCTGGACGTTCTGTGAAAAAAAACAAAACAAAAAAACAATGGTCTTTGGGTACATAGTAGGTACCCAGAAAATGTTGGCTGAATAAATAGTACATCACTAACTCCCACTAGCCTCCATTAATTAGATCTTTAGACATGGTGAGATCTATAAATCAGGAGCTCTAATTATCCTTGTGTCCCTGGTGGCATCCAGACTATTGTGGTTTATCCATGGCAGGTGCAGCAGTCACTGTCATTTTGTAAGTGTTTCTTCTATTCTGAGCATCCTGTTTTGTCCTCCTCAAGACACAGATCTGGTCCCTGTGTATTTACCCATCCTTTTCTAATGTCCTCTTTGATAAATCTGCTCCATCTGCATTGGCCTCTTTGCTGTTCCTTGGACATGCTATATTCTTCCCACATCTTTTTGGTCTTCTTGTGCCCTCTGCCTGGAACACTGCCTTTCCCCAATATTTATATGTCTCATTATTTCAGTTAGTTCACATTTATGTTCAAATGTCACTCCTTAAAGAGGTCTCTCATAATCATCTTATCTAAGAGAGCATTTCCTATTATTATCTATCATTTTCCTGGAATTATACTACACACTCATTTGTACATTTTTTTATTTTATGTCTCCCCCACTGGAATGTAAGTTCTGGGAAGTCAGTTACCTTGTCTTTCTTGTACTTGACTGTATCTGGAGTTCCTATAATGGTGCCAGACCATGGTAGGCACTGAATAAATATTTATAGAATGAATGAATGAACAAACATATTATCACATGAAATACTGGTCAAAATGAACTCTTGGAACTCACCCAACTCCAGACTGTGAATCTCAGGCCCTACCTCTCTGGTTTCCCCGTAGCCAGTTCTGACTCAGATCTGCCCACATTCTCGGGTGATAGACATGGATGAAATCAGCTGGGGGAGGCATCTACGACTGATGCTTTTTCCTAGCCCAGGAATAAGCTGGAAAAGGGGCCCACCAATTTTCAAAAACACTTTAAAATAGGACTTTATAGGGCTATGGGCTCCCAGTACCTCCCAGCATTGTAGAGATTATCACCCTGTGTGGTTATTAACCTATACCTGCAGTGTTTCCAGCTAGCAAGAAATGCAAGTGGGGACAGCTGGAAAAAGAAACATCAGCTTTGAATTCCAAGATATGGCAAAATGAAGATGTCACTATTAGCCAGTGAAAAGTTGGCTCGTTCTTCCCCTCTCTACTCACTTCCCCTGGGCTCCATTTTCTGCCTCAGCACCTGCGCTGCCTCATATTGAGAAGCAGGAATTTGCTTTTCAGTACCACGGACAGCAATCTGCGGGCAGCCGGGAGGCAGAGTGAGCCAGAATTTGGGGCACACATGGAGCCAAACAAATATTGACTGAGCACATCCTGGGGCCAGGCACACTGGAGAATACAAAGATTTATGTGGTCTTGACCTTCAAATAACTTAATCTCTTCAAGTCATCAACATTCCTAGACTGACACAGCTGGGGCAAGGCCCCAAGTCTTCTGATACTTGAAAAGTGGGAAGAACCAAAGGGAAAATGTTTTCTTTTCCAACAATTGAATTTCACATATGTGCGTTCACATGTGTCATCTAATTTTCTCACTAGACTACCACCCTCAAAGAGAACAGTTACTGCAATGTCCTATGCACTGTTACATTCCAAGTGCCCAGCAAGGTATATGGCAGATACTCAGTAGTTTTTGAATGGATGTGTGAAGGAATTCTTATAAAATCCCATTTTACTCTTTGCCTTTTTGCCCTTATTTTACAGATGAGAAATCTGAGGCTGGGAAAACTACCTTCTCATGACAGCTATTAAGTGGCAGAGCTTGGATTAGAAACCAGGGCTTCCAGATTTCACACTAAACTGCCAATCAGAGGCACTTACTATGTGCTGGGCATTCTTGGGTCCTACAAAAAAGTTCTAGCCACAGAGAGACTAGTTCTTACCTTAACATAGACTTTGAGTAAATCCCAACCTTGAGTAAATCCCGTTTTTCTTTCTGGCATTAGTTTCCCCATATGTAAAATGAGGGAAGGAGGTTGGTGTGGACTAAGGGCTCCCCTCTCCCTGCACCCCCCCACCCCCAAACGGGATCAGGCATCTGCAGTAGTTGAGAAAGGATACCAGCAGGGGGCGTTATGAAATGAATTTGAAACGTCCTTCCCGTGCCTCAGCAGGGCGTCAAACGAGAAGTACCGTATTAATATCCCAACAGACTTCTGGCTCCTTTTTCATCTTCCTGCTATAACCAGAACTTGTGCGCAAGCCGTGCAGGCTCTATTCTTTTTAGAGTGCAACAAATGAACTTCAACCCCTCTTGAGAAGTGAGTAAAGAGGCAGCCCCAGGACACAGAGACAGTGGAATGAGGCTGCAGTGACTTATCACCCAGGAACCCACTAGCTGAGTAACTTTGGACAAAGCCCCAAGCAAAGATAACTGTTTAAATGGCTGCGGCAGCGGAAAAATCAGTTTGGTTGATTGATGTCCTGGGTTTCTAGTTAGTGGGTGGCTTCCAGCCACGGCTCTGCCTCAGCTCCCAGAATTACTCCAATAAGTGATTTTCTCATCCCTAACTCTTCCCAGAAGGCAGGGGAGGGGGATGAATCAGCTCTCTCCAAGCCTGATTGGGATTTAATGGGGGTCAGTGGGTATTTGTGCACTGGGTGGTGTGGGGAGAGGAGGAGCAGATCTGTCAGGCTTGGCAGATGTATCTGGCTCCTGCCTGGGGGTGTGGAGGAGAAAATAAAATAAGGAAAGAACTGATTGCAGAGTGAATATTTTTCAATTATTTGAAAAGAATGTGAATCAGATGTTTCATAAAGGCTGTTTTTCTAACCACATCTTAGTCACTGAACTCTAGATTTGTCACGGATGGCCTCCAGATTGAAGAACAGTAATGGGAGGCTTGGGAGGTTTTGTCAAGGGGTCTAACTCAGTAGGAGGTATCTAGGATAATTGGAAGACAACAAGCTATGCGATTAGCCAGACCTGGGTTCAGATACTGGCTCTGCCATTGGCTGCCTATGGGACCTGGATCAAGTTGTTTAATCTTTCTGAAACTCAGTTACCTCATCTGTAAAATGGGATAATAATAACAATACTTACTTTTCCAGCTATCTGCTCCTGTATAAAGAAAAAAAACATGTTAACACTTTGTGGCATAATAAAACAACCATTTTATTATACTCACAGATTCTTAGGAGGTCTGGAATTCAGACAGGACATAGCACATAAGACCTGTTCCTGCTGCATGAAATCTGGGGTCTCAAATGGGAACACCTAAATGGCTGGAGGTTGGAATAACCTGGAAGTTATTATTCACTCATGTGGTTCTGGGCTGAGGTGACTCAAAGGCTGGGCTCATCTGGAACAGTGACTGGATTATTCAATGGGGTAGAGGCCTCCTAAAAACTCAAAATCTGGCTTAATCTTTTGAGTTCCCCAAATACAACCAGCTTTTCCAGGGATCACCTCAGGATGCATACATTCTCCTGTCATGTGTCTGCTCTGTGGTAAAAAGAGAACAGATTTAAGGGTTCTCATTAGACCTGTGAAGTAATGAGTTCTTTCTCAAAAGTTATATTTAAGCACAGGCTTCAGAGAGATGTTGTGCAAGAGATTTAAGTATTGGATGATGTGATCTTTAAGGACCCTTAAAGGCCTGATCACTACTTGTAATCTTGTAGCTGTTAAAAAAAAAAATCTAAGTATGGTATTGCCTCAATTTCCTCATCTTCAGAAGAGGGTATAAAGTAATGATTTCAGAGGATCCTTCCTGCTTGGTAACTACAACTGTTTTGTCAACAGCCTCCTTGTTGATAGATCCAAAGGGCCCTTTTCAGTCCTTATCTTGACTGATACCCCATAAGTATTTTACACTGCTAATTACTCTCTATTTCTTCAATCACTCACTTTCTGGACCTTCCAAGACAAAGGACTCTCCTCTGTCTCTCTGAGCACTCCTCTCATGCTCCTTCATGGGCCCCTTTTCCCTCTTTTCTTCTCTCTCTTGACACGCTCTCATTCACCACCACAGCTTCTATACCCACTAGATGCTTATGCATCAGTCAGAACTCTCATTTGAAAGATGTAGAAAGCCTGATCAAACATAATCTAGGAACTATGGGAAGTATTGGTTCACACGACTGAAAAGTCCAGAGACTGAGAACAGATTGCCCAGGGGCTTAATTTCCCCTGGACCCACTCATTCCCAACATCCCTCAGCTCTGCTTCCTCCCTTGCTGACATATTTTCAGGTAGCTATTTCTTCAGGGAAGGAAGATGGCAGCAGCATCTTCAGATCTTACTTCCTATTAGATTAACTCCAATTAGAAAGAAAGTGTGTCTCCCCAAGATGATGGGACAGAAGTATTGGATGGACCTCATTCTCATTGGCTAAATTCAGTTACAAATCTAACCCTGAACCAATCCCTGTGGCCAGGAGGAATGGAACAATAATTAGTTGAGTTTACCCAAAGCCCACTTGTAGAGTTGAAAGTGGGTTAGTGCCTCTCGCGAAGTCCAGAGTTGGGGATGGGTTGCCAGAAGTAAACAAATGTTGAGTGGCAAAAACAACAGATGCCAAGTACAGCTGAAGACTTCCAAATCTATCCTTAAGCCCAAGACCCTTCTCTTAACTTTAGACCCATGTGACAAACTGCCTTCTGACATCTCCACTTGAATGTTTCACAAGTATCCCAAACTCTACATACTCACTTCCCCTAGATCTTCTCCATTTAAATTCACCCTGGTAGTGAATGACATCACCTTATACCAAGTTACCTAATCCAGAAACTTCAGTGTCATACTTAATTCCTTCCTTTCCCCACCCCCACATTGAATCAATCACCACATCGTCTTGATTCTAGCAAACTGTTAAAAGTATGTATGTATATTGTAATCCCTAGAACAACCACTAAAAAACCTATACAAAGAGACATAGTAAAATAAAAATGGAAAAATTTAAATGGAACACTAAAAAGTATTCAAAAGATCACACACCTGGTTTCAGGACTTAATGAAGCTCAGTTTCTTGATGTCTCATCACAGAAAGAATTCAGTGAGAGACAAAGTGATAGGTAAGAAGTGGATTTATATAGAGAGAAACACACTCCACAGACAGAGTGTGGGCCATCTCAGAAGGTAAGAAAGGTACTAGCGTGTGGGGTTGTCAGTTTTTATAGAGTTGGGTAATTTCATAGACTAATGAGTGGAAGGAGTATTCCAGCTATTTCAGGAAGGGGTGGGGATTTCCAGGAATTGGGCCACCACCCACTTTTTTTTTTTTTTCTTTCTGTACACGGGCCTCTCACTGTTGGGGCCTCTCCCGTTGCAGAGCGCAGGCTCCGGATGCGCAGGCTCAGTGGCCATGGCTCACGGGCCCAGCCGCTCAGCGACTTGTAGGATCTTCCCAGACCCGGGCACGAAGCCATAGTTCCCTGCATTGGCAGGCGAATTCTCAACCACTGTGCCACCAGGGAAGCCCCGCGCCACCCACTTTTTGATCCTTATGGTTGGCCTTGGAACTGTCATGGCGCCTGTGGGTGTGGCATTTAGCTTGCTGATGTGTTAAAGTGAGGGGGGTGTATACTGAGGCTCAAGGTCTGGTGGAAGTCGAATTGTCCGCCATCTTGGACCCATTTGGTTCTAATCAGTTTATGTCATGTCCTTGGGCTATGCCATTCTTTCAAAGGTTGTGACCTGCCCCCTTCCCTGCTGTTTCACAGTGGTTAGGACTCTGTGCTCTCACCACCCAGGTTCAATCACAAGCCACGTGGCACGACCAAAAGAAAACAAACAAAAATAACTGCTAAATAATCCATTGGTCAAAGAGGAAGTCTCAAGGGAAATTAGAAAATTTTGAAATGAAGGAAAATGAAACTACATCTCAAAATTTATGGGATACAACTAAAACAGTGTTAAGGGGGAAACTGTACATTATTAAATGCATGTATGTGAAAAAAAAGGTGTCAAGCCAACAATCTAAGATTCCACCTTAAGAAACTAGAAAAAAAAAGAGGAGCAAAATAAACCCAAAGCAATCAGAGGGAAGGAAATAATAAAGGTAGAAATAAAAATAAAGAATAATAAAAAATAAAGATGGATAGAATAATTAAGGCCAGAAATCAATGAAATTTAAAATAAGAAAAATAGAGAAAATTGATCAAACCAAAAGATGCTTCTGTAAAAATATCAATAAAATTGATAAATCTCTAGCCAGACTAACAAAGAATAAAAGGGAGGAGACAATTAACAATATCCAGAGTGAAGCGGAGAATAGCACTACCGACCCCACAGGCATAAATGGATAATAAGAAAATACTATGAACAACTCTATACACTTAAATTCAACAACTTAGTTGAAATGGACCAATTTCTTGAAAGCCACAAACTACCAAAACTCACCCAAGAAGAAATAGATGACCTTAATACTCTTATGTCTAAGAAGTCAAACAAGTAGTTAAAAACATTCTGAACAATATGACTCCAGGCTCATAGGGTTTCAAAAACTATTAGCAAATCACATATATACATCTATATATAATATGTGTGTACACACACACAGGCACACAACCACACAGTAGATCTTCACCAAGTGAGGTTTATCTTGGGAGTACAATGCTCATTCAACATTTGAAAATCAATGTAATCCACAATACTAACATAGTAAAGAAGAAAACCACATGATCATATTAACTAATGCAGAAAAAGTACTTAAGCCACACCCAAAATCCTCTTGTGACTTTTTTAAGGCTCTCAGCAAACTAAGATTAGAAGGGAGCTTCCTTAACTTGATAAAGGGTATCTACAAAAAACGACAGCAAACGTCATAATGGTGAAAGATTAAATGCTTTCCCTGAGACTGGGAACAAGGCAAGAAGGTCCATTCTCACTATTCCTATTCAACATTGTACTGTAAGTCTTAGCCTTTGAAAAAAGGCAAGTAAAAGAAATAAAAGGCATATAATTTGGAAAGGAAGGGATAAAACTATCACTATTCACAGACAGTAGGATTATCTATATAGGAAATTCCAAAGAATATACAAAAAGAAAAAGCTTCTAGAACTAATGGGTGAGTTTGGCAAGGTCACAAAATATAAGGTCAATATGTAGATTATTATTAATCATATTTCTATATACTACCAATAAACAACTAGAAACTGAAGTTTTAAAAATAGTACTCTTTACAATAAATCCTTAAAAAGTAAAATATTTAGGCATAAGCCTAACAAAACATGTATGGGATCTGTATGCTGAAAATTCCAAAACACTGAATACCAAAATAAATGGAAAGATATACCATGTTCACTGATTAAAAGACAACATAGTTATCAATTATCCCCAAACTAACTGCAGCAGGAATTTTTCTGTAGCTAAAGACAAGATGATTCTAAAATTGATATGAGTATGCAAAAGAACTAGAATAGTAAAAACAATTTTGATGAAGAAAACAATGTTGGAGGGCTCACGTCACCCAATTTTAACATTTATTATAAAGCTACAGTAATAAAGATATAGTGGTATTAACAAAAGCACAGACACATAGATCAATAGAACAGAATAGAGAGTATAGAAGAGGGAGCCACATAAATATGGTCAATTGCTTTTCAACAGCGTTACAAAAGCAATTCAATGGGGAACAGATAGTCTTTTCAACAAATAGTGTTGGAACAATTGGACATTCACATGCAAAAATAAATAAATACGCAACTAGAGAAAGCCTGCACACAGCAATGAAAACCCAACGCAGCCAAAAATAAATAATAAATAAATAAATAAATAAATAAAAATAAATAAACCTCAACTTTTACCGCACATCTTATACAAAAATTAACTCAAAATGATCACAGAAGGATGTAAAACATAAAAACATTTAAAAGAAAACATAAGAGGGGCTTCCCTGGTGGCACAGTGGTTAAGAGTCAGCCTGCCAATGCAGGAGACACAGGTTTGAGCCCTGGTCCAGGAAGATCTCACATGCCGCGGAACAACTAGGCCCATGCACCACAACTACGGAGCCTGCGCTCTAGAGCCTATGAGCCACAACCTCTGAGCCCATGTGCCACAACTACTGAAGCCTGCATGCCTAGAGTGCATGCTCTGCAACAGGAGAAGCCACTGTGATGAGAAGCCCGTGCACTGCAATGAAGAGTAGCCCTCGATCGCCACAACTAGAGAAAGCCCGCGCACAACAACAAAGACCCAACACAGCCAAAAATAAATAAATTTATTAAAAATAAAAAGAAAAGAAAACATAAGAGAAATGTTCATCATCTTCAGTTAAGCAAAGAGTTCATTTATATGACACCAAAAGCATGATCCATTAAAAATTACTGATAAGGATTGGGGCTTCCCTGGTGGCGCAGTGGTTGAGAGTCCGCCTGCCGATGCAGGGGACACGGGTTCGTGCCCTGGTCTGGGAAGATCCCACATGCCGCGGGGCAGCTGGGTCCGTGATCCATGGCCGCTGAGCCTGCATATCCGGAGCCTGTGCTCTGCAGCAGGAGAGGCCACAACAGTGAGAGGCCTGACATACTGCAAAAAAAAAAAAAAAAAAAAAAATTACTGATAAGGATAGAAAGCCCAGAGATAAACCCATGCACATATGGTCACCTTATTTTTGATAAAGGAGGCAAGAATATACAATGGAGAAAAGACATCCTCTTCAATAAGTGGTGCTGGGAAAACTGGACAGCTACATGTAAAAGAATGAAATTAGAACACTCCCTAACACCAACACCACGCACAAAAATAAACTCAAAATGGATTAAAGACCTAAATGTAAGGCCAGACACTATCAAACTCTTAGAGGAAAACATAGGCAGAACACTCTATGACATACATCACAGCAAGATCCTTTCTGACCCACCTCCAAGGGAAATGGAAATAAAAACAAAGATAAACAATTGGGACCTAATGAAACTTAAAAGCTTTTGCACAGCAAAGGAAAACATAAACAAGACGAAAAGACAACCCTCAGAATGGGAGAAAACATTTGCAAATGAAGCAACTGACAAAGGATTAATCTCCAAAATTTACAAGCAGCCCATGCAGCTCAATATCAAAAAAAACAAACAACGCAATCCAAAAATGGGCAGAAGACTTTAATAGACATTTCTCCAAAGAAGATATACAGATTATCAACAAACACATGAAAGGATGCTCAACATCACTAATCATTAGAGAAATGCAAATCAAAACTACAATGAGGTATCACCTCACACCCGTAAGAATGGCCATCATCAAAAAATCTACAAAAAATAAATACTGGAGAGGGTGCGGAGAAAAGGGAACCCTCTTGCACTGTTGGTGGGCATGTAAATTGATACAGCCACTATGGAGAACAGTATGGAGGTTCCTTAAAAAACTAAAAATAGAACTACCATATGACCCAGCAATCCCACTACTGGGCATATACCCTGAGAAAACCATAATTCAAAAAGAGTCATGTACCACAATGTTCATTGCAGCTCTACTTACAATAGCCAGGACATGGAAGAAACCTAAGTGTCCATCGACAGATGAATGGATAAAGAAGATGTGGCACATATATACAATGGAATATTACTCAGCCATAAAAAGAAATGAAATTGAGTTATTTGTAGTGAGGTGGATGGACCTAGAGTCTGTCATACAGGGTGAAGTAAGTCAGAGAGAGAAAAACAAATACCATATGCTAACACATATATATGGAATCTAAAAAAAAATAAAAGGGTCTGAAAAGCCTAAGGGCAGGACAGGAATAAAGACGTAGATGTAGAGAAAGGACTTAAGGACACGGGGAGTTGGAAGGGTAAGCTGGGACAAAGTGAGAGAGTGGCATGGACATATATACACTACCAAATGTAAAATAGCTAGTGGGAAGAAGCTGCATAGCTCAGGGAGACCAGGTCGGTGCTTTGTGACCACCCAGAGGGGTGGGATAGGGAGGTTGGGAGAGAGATGCAAGAGGGAGTGGATATGGGGATATATGTATATGTATAGCTGATTCACTTTGTTAAAAAGCAGAAACTAGCACACCATTGTAAAGCAATTATACTCCAATAAAGATGTTAAAAAAAAATTACTGATAAATTGGACTTCATGAAAATTTTAAATGTTTACTCTGGCAAGAGAATGAAAAACAAACTACATAGGGGGAGAAAATATTGCAAAACATATATTTGTAAAGCACTTGTATTCAAAATGTACAAAGAACTCTCAAAATTAAACAATAAGAAGACAAAAACATAGGCCAGATATTTTAACAGCTACTTTACCAGAAAAGATCTATGAATAGTAAATAAGCATATGAAAAGGTGCCCAACATCAATAGCCCCTATGGAAATGCAAATTAAAACTGTATTGAGATACCATTATACACCTATTAGAATAGCTACAATGAAGGAAGGAAAAACCCAACAATATTAACTACTGTTGAAGATTCAGAGCAACTGGAACTCTCATACATTATTGGTGGGAAGGAAATGGTACAGCCACTCTGTCCCTCAACCACTGATAAGTAAACTGTGGATCATACCACCACTAAGCAATAAAAAAGGCGGAAATGTTGATACACATAACAATACGGATGTGTTTCAGACGCATTATGCTGAATGAAAAAAGTCAGTGTCAGAAGGTTACATACTGCATCATCTCATTTATGTGACATCTATGTGGCAAAATTACAGGGACAAGGAAGAGATCTGTGGTTGTCAGGGGTTTCTGGTTTTGAGGGAAGGTTTGTCTATAAAGTTGCAGCATGAGGAAACTTGGGAGGGATGATGGAACTGTTCTGTATTCTGATTCTGGTTGTGGTTATATAAAAATTACATGTATTAAATGTCATAAAACAGTATATCAAAAAAGTCATTGCCATTCTATCTAAATTTGTTAAAGCCTCAATAACAGAAAACTGTAGAGCAATGTCTACAAAATTCCAAACCAAAACCCCATAATTTTTTACCCAGCCGTGTTCATTTTTATGAATGAAATGGCAACACCCAGACATTGTCAATGTGAGTCCAGGAAACACAGGAGCAAAAAGACATTCTTGAAAATAGTACTTATTTATGAAATCCAGCCAACAAAGAGATAAATCAAAAGTAAAAATTCAGGAAACAAAAGAACTAGTGGTGAGCACAGAATTATTTAAATATGTAATTAAGATTAAACAGCTCCAGTAATAATTATGATTGATTGCCAAAAAAGGCATCAACGTTCTAAATCTTGACAATATAAAAATAACAAAAATTTGTAAGTTTGGGAAGAGAAAATTAAAAGCATTATAAGGGTGCTAATGCCATCATGTTTCATAATGGGAGTAATTCCATACTCTCTAGAATAAAAACATAATTAAAAACTAATCTCCTGTGTTTTATAATTTTTTTCTTAACCTTAAAGTGATTTTTAAAGCTTTTTAATTTGAAACAATTTTAGAATTATAGAAAAGTTGAAAACAATAATACAGAGAATGTGGTATGCCCTTCATTAGTTTACATGACCACAGTACAATGATCAAAACCATTAAATCAGCACTGATATAACACTACTAATGGAACTATAGACTTTATTAAAATATCACCAATTTTCCCACTGATGTCCTTTTTCTGGTTCAGAATCCAATCCAGGATCCCATATTGCATTTAATTGTTTTATCTGGACTTCCCTGGTGGCACAGTGGTTAAGAATCTGCCTGTCAATGCAGGGGGACACAGGTTCGAGCCCTGGTCTGGGAAGATCCCACATGCCGCAGAGCAACTAAGCCCATGCACCACAAATACTGAGCCTGCACTCTAGAGCCTACGAGCCACAACTGCTGAGCCTGTGTGCCACAACTACTGAAGCCCGTGTGCGTAGAGACCACACTCCGCAACGAGAAGCCACTACAATGAGAAGCCCGCGCACCGCAACAAAGAGTAGCCCCCGATCGCCACGCTAGAGAAAGCCTGCACGCAGCAATGAAAACCCAACGCAGCCTAAATAAATAAATAAATATAATTGTTATATCTCCCTAATAATTCCCTTAGAGTGATCATTAAGAAATAATATCCCTTGGGTGAAGAAAAATTACTCAAAAGTCAGCAGTTACTTCAATTTCACTTCAGTTTCTTTTTTTCTTCAAATTCAGGTAAAGTTAAATTGTACTTTTATTTAAAACACTATTGCAATAACACCAGTGTCACATGAGTTGAATGATTAATATCTCAATATTCATCAGGAAAAAAAAAAAAAAGCTGATCAAGATGCTGAGATGCTGTCTGAAAATCCTTATTAGCCAGAAAATAGCACAATGCCCAGGGACTATTGTAGGTGATGGGAAAACTTTGAAAAGTGATCAGATTTGTGTATTTCACAACATACCTGTGGCTGTCATGCAGAGGATGAATTAGAGAGCTAAACCTGGAGGAGGTGAGTTGGGAGGCTGTTATAATAAAACAGGTAGACAATTTGGAATCCGTTTGACTCTAAGTAACAGAAAATCCAAATAATGGTGGCTTACACAAAAGAAGGGTTTATTCTTCTCACAAGAAAAACAAAGGTCAGCAGTTACTGCTGTTAAATATTTCACCAAAGATCCAGGCGGTTTTTGTTTGTCTTTTTGTTCTATTACATTGGCTTTTATCTTCATGGTTGTCACTTCATGGTCCAAGATGGCTCCCACAGCTCCAAACATCACATCCATGTCCAAAGAAAGAAAAACTCAGGACAGATATAAGGCTCTACTTCTATTTCTTTTACCTCCAGGAGACTTTTGCTTTCATCTCCTTGGTCAGAACTGTGTCTTCTAAGTGGAAAAGAGACTCAGAAAGTGAGTAATCTGAGATTATACACATTACAGATGCAAACAAAATCATAATGTTTTTAGAATGGAAGAAGGAAGAAATGTATATGTTGGATAAGCAATTAACAATGTCTGTCAGACAGGTATGAGTTTAAGAGCCCCAAACTATGTCAGTGAATGGGGCCTGGAGGTGAGCAGATACATCTGAGTGACACAGAAGACAGGAAGGGCAGAACTTGGTGACTGACTGGCTATCAGTTATGAGAAAGAGAGAGGAATGAAGGACGCCTCTCAGGTTTCTGAGGTGGTAGAAAAGGAGAATGGGGACGCTTGGACTGAAGGGGAAAATTCTAGCCGCTATTTACTTGGGGTTCCAGATATACTGAACAACATTAAGAAAGTGTTCCTTGATTAATTTTAAATAAAAATCAAACACCCACCATCTAATAAGCAGATACAATAGACTAGGTGTGGTACCAAATGGTTTATATGCATTATCTCATTTAATCTTTATAACAACTCAGTGAGTTTGTTCTGTTTTGGTCATTGGAATACCACCAGTGTCCAGAAAATCACCTGACACGTAATAGGTGCTCTAAAAATATTGAACAAAGGAAGAAAGAGGAGAAAAATCTGAGGTTCAGAGAAGTTAAATGGCTTGCCTAACCTGAGGTCATACATCTGTAGAATGGAAAAGCCAAGAGTTCAGCTTAGCTCGGTGCTTTTCTCCACTGTTCACAATCTTTCTGTTACAAAAAGCTATGAAACTCCCATTTCTTCAGAGAAAATGGAACAACTGGGAAAAATGGAATCTTTCCAAGACACTGCGTGATCCAGCTTCTCAATGCCTCCCTAACCCAGTCTCCTGTCACTCTCCCCACCTTGTGGCACTCAGGTCACTTTGCTCCATTCAGTGGTTCCTAGGTCAAGTTCCCCAGATCCCCCAGGATCTCTTAACACCACCTACCCCTTCTCTATAGCACTTCTTGGAGTCTATGACTAAAAAGATATTGGAATGATTATCTGTTTATTGTCTGAACTCATGCTAGAATGTAAGCTCCATGAAGGCAAAGTATCTGACTCATTCACTCTATTTATCCCCAGTCTTCAGCACAGTGTCTGGCACAGAGTAGGTGCTCAGTAAGCATTTTATGCCTGAAGGGATAGACAAATGAATGTGATGGATAGGTGGATATAATGGATGGATGAATGTAATGGATGGATGAATCAATAAACAGATAGATGGGTGGATCTTACAGATGAGGAGCCAGATGCGATGGATGGGTGGATGGACGGACGGACAAGAGGCATTCTCTAGACCACTATCCCTGAGGCTTCTCATCTCATATTCCCAGGTTTCCTGGCAGGCTGCCTCCTGCTACAGCTTTTGATTACTCCTCCTTCCTTTGCTGGCAAAGACTGCCTGGTTGGATCTTACCTGGGCCCACACTGCTGGGAAAGTAGCCAAAAGAATCCAGATCTGACTTGGCTGTGCGGCAGCAAGAGGGTGTGGGCTGATGTGAATATATCCTCTCCCTGGGGAGAAGGTGGACTCAAGGCAATTATGCAGCAGAAAGGGCTCTGGAAGTAAATCTGTCTCGCACAAACAGGTTAGAGTTAAATTTGACCTGAGCCATGAATCATACTGTCAGTCTCCCATTCAACCGCATCATTGAGCCAGCAAACTTTGTGAGTGCTACTCTTTATATAGATACAAGTATATGTATTTATACAGAGGTATGTGCACAACTGAAGCATTCTGATTAATCGTATCCTTGGTGAGAAAGACTTTTTCTCATCACTCCTTCTTTTGTGTTTAGTCAAAGCGGGTTCAAGGATGTGGAGGTGAAGGCCCTTGAAGGACTGGAAGTGCCAGGAGTGGGAGGAGAGAGCAATTCATTCAGCAAACATTTCCTGATACCGACTCTGGGAGGAGCGCTTGGGAATGGGAGTGCAGTGTTGGAGGGTATGAAAGTTAATAAGACGTGCTTTTCGCCCCCATGTTATTCAAAGTCTGGTGGGGCTGCTGACTGACAGGAGGAAGGATAGTGGGTGGTTAAGGATTTAGATTCTGAAATCAAATAGATGGAGATTCAAATACCAGCCTCATCATGTACTTGCTGTGTGACCTTGGCAAGTTATTTAAAGTCTCTGAGCCCAAGCTCTCACCTCTATGGGTAATATATATATATATATATATATATATATATATATATATATATATATCTCCTGTCTTCTGGAGTTTGTGTGAATCTGGAATAAGACAATAAATGTAAAGCCTGGCACAGAGTAAACACTCAAGAATCATCGTCATTATCGTCATAACTAAAGCTTTTTCAGTGTTCATTATGTGCCAGGGACAAAAAGCACTTATATGTAGTAACTCACTACTACTACTACTGCTACAGAGAGATGTTATTATTCCCCTTCCCACAATCTCCCCATTTTTCAGATGAAAAAAAGTGTGACATAAAGACTTGCCCAAGGTCACACTTCTACTAACTGGTGGAATCAGGCCTTGAACTCAGAAAACAAACCCAGATCCAGAGGGTCACAGATCCACCCCAGAATTCTTTTAGCACCCTCCTGGTACCCTTTTCTTAACTGTGATGATCCCCCTGGCCCAACCTTAAGGACAGAGGGAAACTGCTTCTTTGATCCTTAGTTACTGTTGAGTGCCAGGTATTTATATATAGGAGGCACAGTGCTGCATAGCGTTTATGGACTGAATCCATGCTCTTCTCTTATGTTGAAGAAAAGATTCGTAACAATAGTAATCAGATGAACAATCTAACTTAAGTTCATGGGGAGGGGAGGGGTCCTGAAGGGCTGGGCGGTAGCTGGGAACTGCCTGACCCCATAGGCACTCCAGGAGGAGGGAGGGAGAGAGGGAGGGAGGATGCACAAACAGCTGGCAGCACCCCACCCCATCACCATGCCTAATTCACTTCAGAACCAGAACGTACTCCTCTCCTTGTCTCAGTGTCCACACCATAGCACTCACCTCCTGACACTAAGCCATGGTCTGGAGGGTCTCATGTTCCATCCAACCCAAGGAGATTATCAGCTTATTCTTTTTTTATAAATTTATTTATTTTTGGCTGCGTTGGGTCTTTGTTGCTGCATGTGGGCTTTTCTCTAGTTGCAGCGAGTGGGGGCTACTCTTTGTTGCGGTGCGCGAGCTTCTCATTGCGGTGGCTTCTCTTGTTGTGGAGCACGGGCTCTAGACATGTGGGCTTCAGTAGTTGTGGCACGTGGGCTCAGTAGTTGTGGCTTGCGGGCTCTAGAGCACAGGCTCAGCGGTTGTGGTGCATGGGCTTAGTTGCTCTGTGGCATGTGGGATCTTCCCGGACCAAGGCTCGAACCCTTGTCCCCTGCATTGGCAAGCGGATTCTTAACCACTGTGCCACCAGGGAAGTCCCAGCTTATTCTTTTAAACAATGACTAGGGCTCTCCAGGTCCCACCCCAGTCCAACAGAAACCGAACCTGTGGGGGTAGGACCCAGGCATTGGTATTTTTCTTAATCCCCACCCCACCTCCACCCCTGCCACTACCCACAACCATTTCTACTACCCTTGAGTGGTTAACTCTCACTGGCCTTTTCAGCCTCACTTCCTCCAGGAAGACTTCCTGCTGTCATTCCATAACTCCTAGTTGGGTGCATCTCCTCTGAACTCCCGCAGCACACTTTGTGTCTACAGTATTCACACTTATTACCTTGGTGAAGCGCATATACTATCTCTTCCTCTCTGAACCTTGAGTGTTACATCCATATTGTGTCTTATTATAGGCATGTGTCTCTCGAATCTATACAAAGGCCTACCCATTGTAAAAGAGCTATAGTACCTGTGGAAGAAATGAGTGACCGAACATTGAGGATGCTTCTGGCTTTCTGCTCTTAAAAATAACAGTGAACATCTCCATAAATATGACTTTTCTTGTGTTTTAGAATATTTCCCTAGAAGTAGGGCTACTGGAACAGGGGCATAAAGAGTCATGTGTCTCTTGTTATAGGCATATGTGTCTCACTCCACACTTTTCTCTTCCCCCTTCCTAATAAGACCCAGAATGTGTCACTCATAGAGTTTAGATGGGATTGACCCAACCCTCAATCCCTTGAGTAAATCTCTAGTTTAATCCAATCAGGATAACCTACTGCCTCCACCCACCAACTGCCACACACAGTGATGGATTCAGGGATGGTCACATGATCAAAGCCAGGCCCATCAGGGCCAACCCGACTCAGATCCACTGAATTTTCGAAATTCAGGAAAAGAAACTAAGGTGGTCACATTGCTGCTGGATTAAGCCTCACCTGAAATTTAGCACTCAGGTTTTGAGCTATGTTAAGTCAATAAATTCCCTTTCTTGTCTAAGCCACTTTAAATTGGATTTTTTGTTGTTTGTTTTTATTTTCAAGCTTACTTTCAAAAGCATCTTAACTCATGTACTACACTGCGTCCAAACTGTTTTTCAAAGAGTTGTCAACATTTGCAACTAGGCTGAAATTGTTTTTAACTTATTAGATAAGACAGCTGCTTCTAAGAATTCAATAATTCAGGATATCAGGGGTCACAAAGACTCCAGGATTGATTCAGTCATATTGCCACCCCCTCCACCACCACAGTGAGCAGTAGAATATGGAGTCAAGTGATGTCTGTCACCCCTAACCTGGAGGAACAGGTAGATGAAAGACAAATTTCTGTTCCCAGATGGTGCTATGAATTTTTTTCTATGCCTGAAAATTTTAAGAGTAACCTTTTCCATTTTTTTAAACATAAAACAACCCTTGATCATTACAGAAAATCAGAAAATATCTATATTTCAACTATCTACTGCTGTGTAATGAACCATTCCAAAATTTAGTAGCTTAAAATAACAATCTTATTAAGCTCCCACATTCTGTGGGTCAAGAATTTGGAAAAGGCACAGTGGGGATGGCATGTATTTGCTCCACCATGAACCCTCACCTGGGAAGACCAAATGTTGGGATTGACTTAATTGCCGGCACAGAATTATCTAGAGGTAACTGGACTTACATGTCTGGCCTTTGATGCTGGCTATAGGCTGGAACCTCAGCTGGGGCTGGAACACATATATATGGACTGTCCATGTGGCCTGGGCTTCCTCATAGCATGGCTGCCTCAGAATTTTTACATGGAAGCTCAAGGCACCAAGGCTTGTGTCCCAAAAAACTAGACCAAAACTTTATGGCCTTTTCTGACCCAGCACTGGAAGTCACATAGCATCACTTCCATCACACTCCAATGGGCATTCAGTCACTAGGGTCACTCCAGATTCAATGGGAGCGGACACAGACCCCGTCTTTTGCTGGCAAGGGTAACAAAGAATTTGCAGGCATATCTAAAAACTACCGCAATATTCAAGTAAAAAGAAGACAATAAGCAAAAACACAACCCTGCTCACCCAGAGAAAATCACAATCAACATCTGGGTGGCTACCTTTGCGGATATTTCTTTTTATTGATTTTATAACACTGGATGAGTTTTTTTTATACATAATTTTATTTATTTATTTGGCTGCACTGGGTCTTCATTGCTATGCGCAGGCTTTCTCTAGCTGAGGCGAGCAGGGGCTACTTTTCGTTGCGTTGCGCGGGCTTCTCATTGCGGTGGCTTCTCTTGTTGTGGAGCATGGGCTCTAGGTATGCGGGCTTCAGTAGTTGTGGCACGTGGGCTCAGTAGTTGTGGCTTGTGGGCTCTAGAGCGCAGGCTCATTAGTTGTGGCACACGGACTTAGTTGCTCCGTGGCATGTGGGATCTTCCCGGACCAGGGCTGGAACCCATGTCCCCTGCACTGGCGGGCGAATTCTTAACCACGGATCCACCAGGGAAGGCCCTGCAGGAAAGTCTTTGTTTCATCCCCTTATCTACTCTGCTTCTTCACTTGTTTGTCCAAGAGCTTTACTCACACAGAGCACTTTTAAGTTTTGTCAACATGAATAAAGACTTGGGAGCCGCAGGAAGCAGGCAAGAGGCTTACTGCGCACCTTCTGGGCAACCTCATCGGTTCTTGCTTTCTCTGTCCCTCTCAGGAGCAGAATACATTCCTCTCCCTGTCTGTACAGCAGCATAGGAACCTCCTTAGGTGGTTTAAACATGCCTTGATAAGAGCAAGTATGTGTCTGTCATCCTCCGCAGACTTATCGAAGTATTTATTTCCATACAAAAAACAGGGGAAAAAATGAAAAGAAAAATGTTCTTCCAGGCTTTTAACACCTATAAGGACAGGGGCTAATGCTGCCTCATTTTATAGGTGAGAAAGTCGAGGCTAAAAGAAATACAATAATTTGTTTGCTGTCCTACCCTCACACTCTCTCAGGAACTCTAAAAGATGCTGCCACGGCAACACGAACTACCTGCTGACCCTGAACTTGCAGCACGTCTTCCTGCTCCAGTGCCTTCCCTCATGCTGTTCCCTGTGCTTCTCACTGATGGCACCACATTCTCCAATTCTCCCGGTATCTGCTGCACAAATAGACCCTATACCATCCTTCAACCTGCAGAACAGCACTCAGCCTGTAAAAGCTGGAGAGTTCCGACACAGACACACAGCCAAGTCAGCCTGAAAGGTAGGAAAACGTGACCTTGAGACCGGTTCCTCCAGCACTCCCAACGCCCCGCCTTGAGAACAAGGAGCCTGGAGCAGCCCTCAAGTGGGGCACAGCTCCCTGGGGCCTGGGCAGGGATCAGCCTGTACCAAGGCTGACGACTGACTCATCCACCGGATCCTTCCCATTTTCTCAGGGCAGGCAGTTCCTGATGCAGAGCTGAAAATTCTCCACTGTTTTATTGTGTGACTGTTCTTGGGGGCGGGGGCTTTGTGTAGATTTCTGAAAAGCAATTAGGCTTATTACTGGTTAGGATTTCAGAAACCTTCTATGTTTGCTGAATGCATTAATTTGCAGCCCTTTCCATCACTCATGTTTCCTGACAGCCCCATTTTGCAGGTGGAAAAATATGCAGATGGAGAGCAGTGGAGAAAGGCTGTAACAAGAAATCAAAGACGTAAGAGAAATTCAAAGATGGAAAGAGAGCTTCCTGACGACATCATCAGCGCTTGTAGAGTTCCCAGGCCCTCACCTTGGAGATTTCAGTTACGTTAGCCAATAAATCCTCCCTTTTACTTAAAATGGTTCGAGTTGAATTTCTCTCACTTGAAATCACAAGTCTTCTGACTATTATGCCTCTTGTATGTGTCTTTTAAAAAAAAAGTGTATATATATATATATATATATATATATATACACACACACACACATATACACATTAAATGTTAATATTATGTATATAACATTTTAGTTTGTTTTACAAAATAAAGTCTCCTTTTAAAAAATTGAAACAAAAAAGCAAAAGAAAAAATAAAATAAAAATTTGAAACCATACAGAACTATATAAGGTATAGAGTTAGGGCTAAGCATAACCAATGAAGCACTGCACTTCCTCTGCACCCTCCCAAATTCCCACTACAATTAAAGTAAAGAGATAAAGTGGAGAGAATGAGGGAGAAGAGGACAGCAATAAAACATAGACGTTATGCAACAAATGGGCAAATAGTGACTGACTCAGCCAACCTAAGAAAGCTGAACCCTGTGCAAGGCAGTGGAGAAGCAGAAAAGCCATCAACTTTATGCTCTGGATTCCCCCAAAGGCTCAGGAACTGGAGGTGTCATGGGCCTCTTAAAATAGGGTACAGATAGGGCAGGAAATGGCAAGTTTGTAAAAAGTCTGTAAAAGAAGTGATTAGACCTCCGAGTGAGGACCCCTAGTCAGGCAGGTTAGAGGGTGTCTTTCAGGCTTGAAGCAAGAGACTCTGGCCTTGGGGGGTTCCATCCAGAAATCAGGAAGAGGCTGAGTTAAGAAAGAGATATAATCTGAAGGCTGAGGCCTCCTTCTCCTCTCTACTCTGAGAGTCAGGATTTTACTCCACCAGGCAGGCAACTGGAAGGTTTCTACTCTGGGAAAAATGAGCAACCTAAGAGAAAAGGCCCACAGGTACTCACAGCTGAGGTTTCCCACAAATAAACAGCCCAACCAATCAGGCCCTTCCCAATCAACACCTTTCCCCTATGCATTATTTACATGTATAATTGCTTACAAAGGAGGGAAGGTTGTAATTACCCACACTGTTCTACCACTTGCTTTCTTAATCTAATAACGTACTATGGACACAGCCCATGTATAAGTCTTTATGTTCAACAGACTTATATATGAAGTCTTCATGTATATGAAGAGTAGGATACTCACACAGTCTCCAAGTATCACTGCACAGGTTACTTATTTACAGAGGGAGGGGGTTCCTGTACAATGATTAACCTGATGAACACTGCTCTAACCAAAGGGTCAAATTTGACATCATGAATGAGGGCCACTCTGATACCACACGTCTTTTTATGTGATGCACTAACAGGGACGCAACATTACTTCCAAGTCATTCCCACTAAAAACATACATCTTGAATCTAACCAGAAGGAAATAGACAAATCCAGAATGTGAGAGAGCCTCCTAGACTCTTCAAAAAGATCAATATTATGGGAGGGGGGAAATGAACTGTTCTAGATTGAAGGTAACTAAAGAGATTTGACAACTAAATGTAGGGGAATTGTAGATTGAAAAGACACTAGCTAAAAAGGAACTTTGGGGGACAGTTGGAGAAATTTGAATATAGAATGTAACTTTGAATATATAATGTATAGAATGTATTAATGAACGTATTAATGTCGAATTTCCTGAATGTGGTGCAAATATGGCAAAGTATTAGCAACTGGTGAAACTGGGTAAAGGACGTATGGGGATTCATTGTACTTTTCTTGCCAGTCTTCAGTAGCCTTGAAATTTTTCAAAATAAAAAGCTGGTGGTTAAGGGAGTTGGCTCTGGAGTCTGATCTACACAATCCATTTGGGAAGGTGACTCAACTTTTCCAAGCACCTTCTCTGTCAAAGGGTGATAATAATAGAACCTACCTCATGAGCCTGTTGAATTAAATGAGATGATGCCTGCAAAGTGCTTATCAGAGTTGCTGACATAGTAAATGTCAACTGTCATTATCATCTGCCTCGCTCTTTTTAATGGATACGTAATTCCATTGTCTTGAGTTTCTCTTGATTTGACAGGAAAGTTATCACCCAGCTAATGAGTGCTGCTATTTTCTTGTTAGCACAAGATAAGGTGATCACAGTTTGTGCTGTCTGCTGTGTGATGGAGCAGAAGGAGGTCTTGCTCCAACTGTTGCATTTGGGTGCTTGACTTGTGGACACCTGTAGTTGTAGAGCCCCTCCCCCCACCTCCTTCGATTAATAGAAAGCCCTTTTCATCTGGGAACCCATTCAATGTGGTTTGAATTGGGTTAACTCTGCTTCCTCTACTGCCTCTGGGGTAGCCACTCACCCAGGTTCAGATAAAGCTCTTTCCTCCCAGCAACAGTGGTTACTTTAAGGATAAGCATCATCTTACACAGGGTGCTTTCTGGGAAAGCTTTGCCACCACGATCTGGAATACCTACAATGAACCAGAAATACAGACGTGGACAGAGCCCAGCCCTGGCCCCAGGAGACACTTGGGTCTAGAAGGGGAGACTGACAAGCTGCAGATCCAGGTCTCCAGAATCCCAGATCCCCCAAAGATCAATGCTTTTCACTTCTCTGTCATTGCATCAAATGGAGGCATCAGAATTGAACTTCCCAGAAACTGGCTTTATCTGCAAGGCAGAGATTTAAGTTTCTCTCCAGAAGATCTTGAAGGTAATTTCCTCCCAATTACCACTAGTTTCTCGTCAACACCAATCCCTTGGGAGGTATTAATAGAGGTGAGATGGTACTGGATGATAATGTCAGGGAACCTGCACTATTAAATAACTTCTGAAAATTCCCAAGGTTTAATGGCAATGTTTTCCTTTGAACTCCTAACTTCTTTTTTTTTTTTAAAGCACTCTCCAGCTATTTCATTTTATTGTGTTCAGACCATCCTTTGACGCAAGTGGGATAAATATAGTCATATCCGTTCGTCTGATAGCAGAGGGGGTGGTGCAGTGTCATGGGGAAAAGCATGGGCTCTGGCATCAGACTTCCTGCATTCACTCTTGGCTCTGCCAGTTAGCAGCTCTGTAATCTTGGGCCAGTGACTCTGCTTCTTTGAGCCTCAGTTCCCTCGTCAATAAAATGGAGTGAAAAAGTACCTGCTTAATAACATTGTGGTAAAGCTCAAGTGAAATAATGAATGCAAGAGGAAAACCTGGTGCACAGTAAGGCCTCAGTAAATGACAGCTATTATTATTATTGTTATCACCAACCATTCGGGGTGACAGAGGTAGACAAGCAGTCAGGGAGAGCTGCATGTGGTGTTAGATATGGAGGTAGATAAAAGGGCCAAGAAAACTGTCCCTGCTCTCAAGGTGGGGAGAGAGGGAAAAGTGCAGTGGGAAGCGAAACAATAATGCAAACAATTATAAAGGAGTCCCCTATAAAATATGTTTCAAGGTAGCACTGATGCTCATACACACAGTACAGGCATCGGAGTGAGCTCTACAGGGCAAGAATGGGAACTAATTCATCTCTGGCTGGGAATCAGCCTAGAATCAAGCCCAAGGAGATGCTCAGGTGAACATAAGGACGTTTGTTACAGACAAATGTGGGTTTTTTTGCGGTACGCGGGCTTTCACTGTTGTGGCCTCTCCCGTTGTGGAGCACAGGCTCCGGACGCACAGGCTCAGCGGCCATGGCTCACAGGCCCAGCCGCTCGGCGGCATGTGGGATCTTCCCAGACCGGGGCACGAACCCGTGTCCCCTGCATCGGCAGGCGGACTCTCAACCACTGTACCACCAGGGAAGCCCCAGACAAATGTGTTTTGAGAAGTGTCCTGCTACACTCTCGCAGGAAAATAACGTTAGAGGTCATGGAGTTGGCCTGGTGTAGAATTCATGTCTATCTGATGTCAAAGCTCCTAATGTTTCTATGACATCCCACTGTCTTCATTGATTTCTCTCTACCTGTTCACAAGTTCTGAAGAATAATAGCTGCTCATCCTATACTGATGGAGAGGGTGGAAGGGTGGGTAGATGGTGTATGGTGGGTCGATTGTGGAGAGATGGATGGGTGGTGCATGAATGGAAAGTAGAGGAGAGATGGAGGGACAGTACGTAGATGAAGGGACGATGGTGGCTAGATAGATGTAGAGTGGATGGATGGGTAGATGGGGGCTGGAAGAATGGTAGGTGAATGAATAGTTGGATAGTTGAAAGATGAATGGATGGTGAGGAGATGGATGGACGGCAGATAAATGGACAGAGGCACAGACTTGTTTTATACTTAAAAGCTCGTGAGATATAACCTATAGGTTAAGCAGTAGCCCAGGGTGAAGTGCAACCAAGTACAGTTAGGTACTTAACAGCTCACTCTTTGTTAAAATAACAGCTACTTAATGATAACTGATAAGTCCTGTAGTTCAGTACTTACTATGTACCAGAGCCTGTACTAAGCCCTTTACAGAGATCATCTCACAAAAGTCCTGAGATCATTGTAATTATATCCATAAGGAACCAGAGCTTAGAGAGGCCTGCTCCAAGGCGCACAGCAAGTAACTGGCAGAATCAGGACTCAGACTCAGGCTGCTGAAAACTCCAAGCTCGCGTTCTTAACCTCTGGGGTCAGTTCTGTGATTGACTTTTTCTTCACAAAAAAGTCTCATAACACCAACTAGGAGTCAGGAAATATTTCCCAGGGGAGGAGACACCTGAGCTGAGTCTCAAAGGCCAGAAGGATAAAGAGCTTTCGAGATGGAAAGCACAGAGAGCCTAGCGCTGAGGAGGTGTAACAGCCCTTCCTACAGTGTGAGAGGGAGGCAGGAAAAAACATAAGACTGGAAAGGTAGGCTAGGACCAAATCATGGAGGGTCTTGAATGCCATAGATAGAATAATTAATGGTAATATTAGTAGCAATGAGTGCTATGAGTCAAGCTCTCTGCTAAGTACTTTTACTTGTATTCTCTTATCTCATCCTCTCAAATATGTGAAACTAGTTGCTATAGTTATCCTGATTTGCAGCTGAGAAAGCTGAGCATGTGATTTAGTAACTTACTGAAGGTTATACAGATAATAAGTGGCAAAGTCAAGACTTGAACCTAGGTCTCTCTGACTCCAAAGTTCATGCCCTGTACTGCCCCGTGTGAGCTTGAACTTTATCCATTCCACAAGGGTTTGGACTTCATCCAGTCCAATAGGAAGGCATTGAAAGCTCTTAGACAGGGAAACAACCCGAAAAATGTGTATATTAGAAATATCCCCTCCGGGACATCCCTGGTGGCACAGTGGTTAAGAATCCATCTGCCAATGCAGGGAACACGGGTTCAACCCCTGGTCTGGGAAGATCCCACATGCCGTGGAGCAACTAAGCCCATGCACCACAACTACTGAACTCGCACACCTAGAGCTCGTGCTCCACAACAAGAGAAGCCACCGCAATGAGAAGCCCGCGTACTGCAACAAAGAGTAGCCCCTGCTCGCCGCAACTAGAGAAAGCCCGTGCGCAGCAATGAAGACCTAACACAGCCAAAAATAAATAAAATAAATAAATTTTAAAAAAGAAAGAAAGAAAGAAATATCCCCTCTGTTGATTATGCAAGTTGGACAGAGTAAGACAAAACCGGTCTCTTCTGTAAGTCCACCTTTTCTGTGTGCCTGCCTTTGCCTAGACCTGCATCTTACCTCCCAGGTCCCTGAGCCCATTTACTGGATGGGAGGCCAAGACAACTGATTTGCCGTGTGACCTTAAGCAGGACCTGACCTCACTGGGCCTCATATTCCTTACAGAATAGGAAGGGGCTACTCACAGATTCTTAGGGCTCTCTCCAGTTCTGACATTATTCTTCCCTCTGATGTTCTCTGGGATTATGTAGCTAAATGTGCCACTTTTAGCCATTCATGACACCCTCAAGAAAGTTGACATCTGCATTTTTTTTTTTTTTTTGCACTATCATGGAGTGCCAATGGCTCTTCCTCCCAGTATAAAAGTGTTGTTTTTGGCCACTATTCAACATAAAGCTTTGTTCTCCTGACCCTCTGGTGTCATCGCTAGTTTGTCTCTACAGAATCCTCTTGAAGACACCTTTGCCTTCCAGAGCCACTAACTCCAAGGGGAAAGCTATTTATAAGCCTCTGACAGTACATAATTGCTGACTGCATCTAGCTGAGGAGTTGTCAGCAAGTAGCATTACACCGGAAATTTGGGCTCCCCAAATGCCCACAGAGGTGTCAACTGTCACTTCCTTGAGAACTGAGGAAAGTTTGCATTCCATTTAAATGTAGTCCAGGAACTAAACTGGGGGCAGGGAGGGTAGCTGTAAACCAAATGGTGAATATGCCCTCTGGCTTGTGCCCTGAAGAGTACTTGAGTAGGACTAGCCCCTCAGTCTTAGTGGAAGGGCAGATACTAACGAGTGTGGGACAAGAGTGTGATGCTCATGAGTGTGGGCTTTGGAGCCAGACCGCCTGCGTTCAAAGCCCCGCTCCAGTTCTTACAGGTGATACAAACTTGAGCAAGTTACCTAACATGGCTGTGCCTCAGTTTTCCCCATGTGGAAAATGTGGATATTGTGGGTTTAAGTGAGTCATTGTGTGTGAGGTCATAAGAACAGTGATGGGCATGTAGTGATTGCTCAACAAAATGTTGGATATTATTATTATTAGGGTCCCAGGGGCCATCAGAGGCCCCACTAGCCTAAAGAAACAAGTATGCCATAAGGCTGTGATCCCCAAAGTATGCTCCCATCCCAGCTTTACCAGCACCTTGTTACAAATGCAGATTCTCAGGCCCCATGCTGACCCACTAATCAGACTCTCTGGGGGTGGAGGCCATGGATCTGGGCTTTACAGACACTCTGGTGACATTGGTGCATGATGAAATCTGAGAACCATAAGCATCCCTCCTTCCTCCTAAAACACCCCTCATGGTAACTCCTCTAAGACGGATAAACATGGCAGAGTGGCTATGACTTGGGCAGGTCTTTCCCTTTGCTTGAGCGTCACTTTTCCCCATTGTAAAATGGGTGAAAACACAGTGTTGTCGTGCGGAGGCAATGAAATTACGGAAATGACAAGATCTTATGGCCCATCCTACCTGTTTTGTCTTCCTGGAAGACCTTAGGAAAATATCCCTGGGACATAAGGCTGTCCCCTGCTGATTTAGCAGGTTAGTTCACTGGCTTTGGAAACATACATATATTTACTGTAAAGAGAAAACCAACAGATAGGCGAGGCTCTGGGTGACTCCCAGCAGGTGGCTTCCTCCTCTCTAGGCTCCAGTTCCTCCCAGCCATTTGTAAACCTTGGAGCAGAGGGCCTCCAGACCAGATGACTGAGAGGAGAGGAATAGCTTCAGAATGACCAGGACTCAAATCTGGGCTCCAGCCGAGTGACATGGGCAATTTACCGCACCTCTCTGAGCCTTTCTGTAAAATGAAAATCATCACCTTCCCCATTCAAGGCTGTTGAGACAACTAAATGAGATCTCTTGCCCAAGAGATCCATACTAAGCACCTACTATGTGCAGGCTCTGTTCTGGCTCTGCAGATACGGTGATGACCAAGACCATGACCTGCCCTCCTGTAGCTAATATTTTAAAGCTGGAGACAGATATTCCATGTCTAGTTACAAAGTTAATTACCTTATTACCACTGCTGTGGATACATGATGACATAAGAGGGACCCAGTCTGATGTGTGGGGTTAAGGGCAGGTGAGGACCTGGTCTGAGAGCAGGTCTGAACTTAGTGGGAAAAACTGTAGCAAAAGTACAGAATCTTTAAGGCCACCTTGAGAATTTTGAGCAATAAGAAGCAATAAAGGATCAGTAGGAGTGTGAAGGAGGAGAGTGAAGTGATCAAATCAGAATTTTTCAAAGAACCCTCTTACTACAAAAAACAAAAAAGGGCTTCCCTGGTGGCGCAGTGGTTGAGAGTCCGCCTGCCGATACAGGGGACACGGGTTCGTGCCCCGGTACGGGAAGATCCCACATGCAGCGGAGCGGCTGGGCCCGTGAGCCATGGCCGCTGAGCCTGTGCGTCCGGAGCCTGTGCTCCGCAACGGGAGAGGCCACAACAGTGAGAGGCCCGCGTACTGCAAAAAAAAAAAAAAAAAAAAAAAAAATACCATACCAAGTGCTGGAAAGGATGTGGAGCAACAGGAACTCTCATAGAGCTCTGTGCAAATGGTTACAACTATTTTGACAATCATTATGTTGTACACCGGAAACTAATATAATGGTGTATGTCAATTATGCCTCAATATAAATAAATGAACAAATAAGAAAAGCAGTTTGGCAGATTTGTTATGAAGTTAAAAATACTCTTACTATGCAGCCCAGCAATCCCTCTAGGTGCTTCCCCAGGTGAAATTAAACACATGTTCACACACACCAAGAAAATAATGGAGATGAACGTTTGCAGTGGTTTTATGCATAATCATGAAACAATCCAGATGCCCATTGACTGCTCAGGGGGTAAATAAACCCTGTACATCCCTTCAATGCTCCTCAGCAGCAAAAAGAAACACGTCACTGATACACGTAACAACATGGATGAATCTCGTAAGAATGTTGCTGAGTGAAACAGACTCAAAAGAGTACCTACTATATTATCTTATTTATAGGATACTTCAGAAAAGCCATAACTACATGGATAGAAAACAGATCAGTGGCTGCCAGGGGTAAGTGGAGTTGGTGGGGTTGACTGCCAAGGGTCATGGGGGAATATTTTAGCGTGACAGAATTGTTTTATATTTTCATTATAGTGGTGGTTACCTGACTGTGTGTGTTTGTCAAAATTCACAGAACTGAACACTATATAGTGTTCAGTGAATTTTATTGTTTATGAATAATAACTTTTAAAAACAACACATTTGCTACAGAGAGAGAACAGATTATGCTGGAGGACAATTAGAACACCTTTACAGGTAAGAGATAAGAGATGAAGGTGCCTGGGCTGGCATGTGGAAGTGAGGATAGAGAAGTGGGCAGACTCAAGAGCTAGTTAGGAGGGGAGGCAGCAGAAGGGTTGCGTCTTACAGGATCATTCTCGTTGCACTCTTTGTATCATTTATATGAGCCATAAGTATATATAGGCAACTTCCAAATGTATACCTACAATTCCTGCCAGTTAGAACATTTTATGGCCTCATAGATTCATAAGGGGAAGGAGACAGGGACAGTCAGGTGAGTGGGCAGAGGCATCATTGGGGACCCAGTGGAACAGAAATTCACATATGATCTCACTTATATGTGGAATCGAAATGGTGATCATTTCACAATACATAGAAATAGGGAATGATTATGCTGTACACAGTATAATGTTGTATGTCAGTTATACCTTAATAAAAACATTTTCTTTCCTTCTTTCTTTTTTTTTTTTTTTGACTGCGTCGGGTTTTAGTTGCGACACACGGCATCTTAGGCATGTGGGATTTTATCGTTACGGCGTGCTGTCTGCTCGTGTTTCTCTCCATTTGTGGCGTGCGGGTTTTCTCTCTCCAGTTGCGGAGCCCAGGCTCCAGGGCGTGTGAGCTCTGTAGTTTGTGGCACACAGGCTCTCTCTTTGAGGCACGTGAACTCAGTAGTTGGGGCACGCAGGCTTAGTTGCCCCACAGCATGTGGGATCTTAGTTCCCCGACCAGGGATTGAAACGCACGTCCCCTGCGTTGGAAGGCGGATTCTTTACCACTGGACCACCAGGGAAGTCCCTAATTATTGTTTTTTAAAAGACATACCTAAGGTGTGAACAGGGTCCTGAGTGATGGCTGCAGAGGGACAACCAGCCCCTGTTCATGAATAAGGAGACCAAGAGCACCATAGTGAGCAAATTCATTGACACTGTCAATCTTAATAGAGACTCCACATCTAATGTGTCATCTCGTGCCCCTGGAGATGTCTCTAACTGCTTACTTGGTGACGACTAAAACTTGAACCAGCAGTGAGTGTCATCTAATGAGACTGGGGTGCCAGAGCCTGGATTTATATGCCTGAATTATATGGAGGAGGAAATTCAAAGGCATAGGGACATGAGAAGTTTTGACTGGATTTATCACGTGCAGCCTGCACACCCACCCACCAACTGTGTTCCATGAGAAGGCCCAGGAGACACTGCCTTGACTAAGGCCTCAAGAGGGGAGCACATGTGTCCCTGAAAGCTCTGTGGTTGATCTCTTTGAATGACAGATTCAACCACAGGGAATGTCACCATTGATACAGGCTCCCTGATTCCAATGAAAATGATGGGATCCTGAAGTAGCGGAAGACAAAGGGCAGCACTTAACTAAGACCAGGTGGGCACATCTATCTTAAAGGGCAGTAGGGAATGTCCCAGTAAGTAGAACGTCTTGGTCCACAGAGGTCTTTGATAATGTTTAATTGATCATGGAGTCCTACGAATGAAACAGATGGGCACCCTACTAGAGAACTGTTTGACTTCTGTAACAGGAAAAATTCTAGATCTGGTAGCCAAAAATCTGGCAGTCTCGACTGTGAAGAGTCATGGCTCTCACTCAGTTTTGAAACCTAAGTCAATTCACACACAAAGAGCCCTTATATTGTAGGGGATGTGGGGTATTACTGAAGAATGGCTCTGCACTATTGTCTCAGGTACACACAGTGAATCTTCCTCTAAGCATTCCCCCAAAGGACCTGCAGCCATTTGCTAGAGTGACTGTGTTATAAGGAAAGAGAAATTTTCAGAGATTACTATCCACGGGCCCTGAACTGATGCTAATTCCTGGGGACCCAAAGTGTTACTGTGGTCCAAAATGGGGTTGTAGTGTCAAGTGATAGCATTTCAGCTCAAGTCAGACTCATGGTAGACCCAGTCTGTCCACAAATCTACCCTGTGGGTCATGTTCTCAGTTTCTAAATTTGTTATTTAAATAGACATACTTGACAACTTGCGGAATCCCCATATTGGCTCCCTGAGCAGTGGGATGAGGATCATTATGGTAGGAAAGACTAAGCAGAAACACTTGGAACTTCCCCTCTTACTGCTGTGGTGAATCTGAAGCAATACCACATCACTGGGGAAATTGCAAAGATTAATGCCTTTGAAATCTTGAAAAAAGTAGGAATACTGTTACTCATTATATCTCCCATTTAGCTTTCCAGTTTCTCCTATGCAGAAGTCAGATGGATCTTGACAAATGAGATCCTAACTATTATAAACTTCACCAGGTGGTGATTCCCACTGAAGTTGCTGTTTCAGGTGTAGTATCTTTACTGGAACAATTAACACGGCCCCGGCACTTAGTAAGCAGCTATTTCTGCCTAATGCCTCCCTGCACCCCATACCAATGTATAAGGACAATCAGAAGCAGCTTGCTTTTACCTATCAGGGACAACAGTCTACCTTCCCAGCCATGCCTCAAGAATACATCAATTCTCCTGTTCTCTGCCATAACATAATCCACAGAGATCTTGATTGTCTTGAGAGTCCACAAAGCATCACACTGGGCCACTGCATGGATGACATTTTGCTCACTGGATCTGATGAACAGAAAGTAACAAGTGTTTTAGACACCTTAGAAGGACATATATGAACAAAGGGTGAGAGATAAAGTGTTGGGGATTCAATGGTCTGAAGTATGTCAAGATTATCTCCTCTAAGGTGAAAAACAGGTTACACTACCTTGCACCACTTACCATGAAAATAGATACAATACTTAGTAGGCCTTTTTTGGACTTTGGAGATGATATGTATCACATGTAAGTCTGAGATTGGACCCATCTAAGAGTTATCTGTAAGTCAGTTTCAAGTGAAAACCACAGCAAGAGAAGGCTCTACAGCAAGTTTGGGCTGCAATAAAAGCCACTCTACCAGCTTGGCCTTATGATCTAGCATAGCTAATGATATCTGAAGCGCCTATGGCAAATAGGGATGCTCTGTGGAGCCTCTGAAAAGTACCAATAGGAGAATCACAGCACAGACCCCTAGGATTTTGGAGCAAATCTATGACCTCTTCCACATCTGTTCTGTTCTATTCTCCTTTTTAGAAACAGCTTCTGACTTGCCAGTGGGCCTTAGTACAGACTGAACACCTAATCACAGGACATATGGCCTGAGCTTCTCATCATGAACTGGGTGTTGCCTGACCCATCTAAACATAAGCTTGCACACATGCAATATAAATCTGTCATAAAATGGAAACAGTGTATAAGAGGCCAAGCTTGCACAGGTCCAGAAGGTACAAGTAGGTTGCACAAGCAGATGTGGCTCAGACTCCTTTGACATCAACTTCTATTGCATCACCTCCCTTCTCTTAATCAATGCCTTTGGCTTCCTGGGGTGTTTTTTTTTTTTTTTATAACCAGTTGACTAAGGAAGAGAAAACTCAATTCTCTTTTACAGATGAGTATGCAAAAAATTCTGGTACCACCTCAATGTGGACAACCGCTGCACAACAGCCCTACTCATGGGTGATCCTGAAGGGCAATAATAAAGGAAAATCTTCCCAATGGGCAAAATTTCAAGTAATACATCTGGCTGTCTACTATGTCTAGAGTGAGAGAAGGCCAGAAGGATCTATATTAATCCATGGGCAGACCATATATTTTGGCCATACGGTCATGAACTTAGAAGAAACATAATTGCAAGATTGGTGAAAAAGAAGTCTGGGGAAGAAGCAGATGAATGGACCCCTCAGAATGGGCGCACACCATGAGGATATCTGTGCCCATATGAATGCCTCCACAAAGGTATCCACTGCAGAGGAGGTTCTTAATAATCAGGTAGACCAAATGATGCATTCAGTGAATGTCAGTCATTCCCTTTTCCAAGCCACCCCAGTGCATGCTTAATGAGTCCATTAACAAAGTTGTCATGGAGACAGAAGTGGAAGCTATGCATAGGATCAACAACAAGAATTTCCCCGTAAGGTCAGCTTGGCTAAAGCTACTGCTGAGTGCCTAATCTATCAAGAGAAGAGATCAAACTGAGTTCCCAGTAGACACCATTCCTTGGGGAAACTAGCCAAACACCTGGTAGCAGGTTGACTACATTGGATCTCTTCCACCTGGGAAGGAGCTGAGATCCATCCTCCTGGGAAAAGGTACATGTTCTGGATATCGATTTGCCTTCTCTGACCATAATGCATCCGCCAGAATCATCATCTGTGGACTCACTGAATGCTTTAGCTACCATCTTGGCATTCCCTGTAGTATTAATTCTGATCAAGGAACTCATTTCATCGCAAAGAAAGTGCAGAAATGGAATCATGCCCATGGAATTAATTGCTCTCGCCACACACCCTATCACCTGGAAGTGGCTGGACTAATTGGAAGGTGGAATAGCTTGCCGGAGACTCAGTTACTGCACCAGTTGTGAGTCGACATCCTGAAAGGAATGGGTTCTGTCTTACAGGATACTGTATGTGCTTTGAATCAGAGACCACTGATCCTGGTTATGAAGAACCATAAATAATAAAGAGATAGAAGTAGAAGTGTCTCCTCTCACTATGATACCCAATAACCTACTTTCCAACTCAGGAACCTTGAACTCTGGTGGTTTGGAGGTCTTAGTCTCCAGGGTGGGAATACTTCAACCAGAGAACACAAGAACAGTTCCATTGAATGATACTGTTAACCTGGCAAGCTTTTTTTTTTTTTAATTTTTAAAATTTATTTATGGCTGTGTTGGGTCTTCATTTCTGTGTGAGGGCTTTCTCTAGTTGCGGCAAGTGGGGGCCACTCTTCAATGAGGTGCGCGGTCCTCTCACTATCGCGGCCTCTCTTGTTGCAGAGCACAGGCTCCAGACGCGCAGGCTCAGTAATTGTGGCTCACAGGCCTAGTTGCTCCACGGCATGTGGGATCTTCCCACACCAGGGCTCGAACCCGTGTCCCCTGCATTGGCAGGCAGATTCTCAACCACTGCGCCACCAGGGAAGCCCAACCTGGCAGTTTTGAGCTCCTTATGCCACTGAAGCAAACAGCAGGAAGTGGGTTATTTACAGGATAGAATGATTGATCTTGATAACCAAGAGGAAATTGGACTGCAGCTAAAAAATGGGGACAAAAAGAACTATGTCTAGAATGCAGTGGATTTTCTGGGTCATCAATGTTAAGGTAAAACTATAGCAAATGAACAAACAAAAAGTAGAATAACCGGGGACTCAGACCCTTTGAGAAGGATGGGTTGGGTCACTCCATCAAATGAAGAATTTTAATTAGCTCAGGTCCTGTCTGAGAGCAAGGAAAATGAAGCATATGTAGTAAAGAAGGAAGCCATAGACATCAACTGTGAGCTCATGACCAATTACAGCCAAAGACTGTAATATGGAACTCTGCATATATTCTCTTTGCTTGTTATATATATGTGCTTATTTTTTTATTTTTAAAATTTATTTATTTATTCATTTATTCATTCATTCATTCATTCATTCATTTTTGGCTGTGTTGGGTCTTCGTTGCTGCGCGCAGGTTTTCTCTAGTTGCGGCCAGTGAGGACTATTCTTCGTTGTGGTGTGTGGGCTTCTCATTGTGGTGGCTTCCCTTGTTGCACAGCACGGGCTCTAGGTGCACGGGCTTCAGTAGTTGTGGCATGCAGACTCAGTAGTTGTGGCTCACGGGCTCTAGAGCGCAGGCTCAGTAGTTGTGGTGCACGGGCTTAGCTGCTCCATGGCATGTGGGATCTTGCCAGACCAGGGGTCGAACCCGTGTCCCCTGCATTGGCAGGCGGATTCTTTTTTTTTTTTTTTGCGGTGCGCGGGCCTCTCACTGTTGTGGCCTCTCCCGTTGCGGAGTACAGGCTCCGGACGTGCAGGCTCAGCGGCCATGGCTCACGGGCCCAGCCGCTCCGCAGCATGTGGGATCTTCCCGGACCGGGGCACGAACCCGTGTCTCTTGCATCGGCAGGCGGACTCTCAACCACTGCGCCACCAGGGAAGCCCCAGCAAGCGGATTCTTAACCACTGTGCCACCAGGGAAGTCCCTGTGCTTATTTTTATATGCTACTTTATTCTTCTTATTTTTGTCTTACGTAAAATTTTAACCTTAATTTTACAATTCAGTCTTTAGGTAACAGACTTTTCCGTGGGATTGTGAAGAACAATTAATATAACTAGCAATGGACACAGGGAACTCTGCTCAATATTCTGTAATAACCTAAATGGGAAAAGACTTGATACATGTATAACTGAATTACTTTGCTGTACACCTGAAATGAACACAACACTTTTAGTCAACTGTACTCCAATATAAAGTTTAAAAAAACCAAACTAGCAATGGATACCATGACCATGGGGATCACGCTTGCCCTCACTTTGGGGAAAGGGTGAGAACTCCTTCACTTGTGACAAGGATAAATGTATCTTGTTAGATAGGAGGCTTAATCCCATTGGGAATTTTTGAGAGACAGTGCAGCACTGACACCTCAGGGTTATCCCCCTGGGTCATGGCAGACAGGGTATTTCTGCACAAACGCCCATCAGTCGTCAGTGGCTAAAAGCTGCTGGGAAGGGAACTGTTAACATCCCAGTCCTCCCAGCCTGACAGCCTGACAGCAACAGGAAATCCTTGGGCAAAGAAATGCAGGTGTCAGCTGTCGGAAGTTGCTGAGGTGGTGAGGGCAAAAGGATACGGGTGAGGCCCCGAAAGTGTCTGCTATACCGACGTTTCTTTCTCTGCAAAATGGGAAGGAGGATTTCCACCTCACAGGGTTGCCTCTGTGCTGCCGAACTGCACACTCCAGGGCTTTCTATTGGTAACTTGGAGGCCCTGAGTTGCTGTGAAGATGAAAGGAGGTGGTATAGAGCAAGTGCCTGACACACAGCAGGCCCTCAGTATGCGTCCATTCCCTTCCCTTTTTTCATTTTAATAATTGCTTCACCATATGGAGGACTTACTCAGTGTCAGACACCACACTCAGTGCTACCCACACCCACGATACAGGTATTAACCTCCTTATACAGAAGAGGAAACAAAGGCTCAGAGGGCTTAAGTCACTTTGTCCACTCCCTGAGCACATAAGCACCGTGTCTGTCTGACTCCAGGGCCCCTGCTCTTAACCTCTACCCTGCCCTGCGCTGCCAAGGGCTGATTCTGACACGCTGCCCAGTTGTGGTTTTTTTCAGAGCTCGGGTGCCAGATGCCTCAATCAGCATCCTCCCTCAGACATAACCCAGATTTGCTGTGGGAGAAGCTGCTGCCAGGAACTGGCAGGTCTTCTACTTCTGCTCTGCCTTCTTAACTGGTGTCCCACCAAGATACCTCAGATGGATGGGAGAAGTCTTCTTTCTACCTGCCCCAGGCTTTGGTCTCTTCGGCCCACACGTGTCCCAGAGGCATCGTGAAGCATCACCTCTTGAGCACCTCCTTGGGGGAATTAATTTTGAGTCTAGGCCTCAAGGCTTGAAGAGACAAGAAACATGGCAAGGCACCTTGTTCTATCAAACTAGTTTCTCTGAGCACAGAAGAAATGGACATTCTGCCCATTTTCTGTCTCTCTGCCTTGGAAGAGACAGGCGACACGGCAGGGCTTTTTGTTCTGTCAAACTAGTTCACCCGAGCACAGAAGAAATGGACATTCTGCCCACTTTCTGTCTCTCTGCCTTGGAAGACCCAAGCTGTGGCTGCTCACCTTGTCCTCATTGGGTTCTTAGTCTAGCAGGGGCAGACTGAGCATGTGCTTAGGGTACCAGCAAAGCAGGGCACCAAAAGCGAGAGTAGGGAAGTGCAAGCAATGCACTAAGCCGGAAGTGATCCCTATATTTAGGGTGTGTTTCTGACATCATGGGTTGGCTCACTCAGCTCCATTTGTGCATGCTTTACTGAGGATCCAAAGTTGGCAAACTCAAGTCTGCAGACTGGGTCCCTGAGACACCTATATTTCAAAATGGATGCACTGTTTGGAAGCCAGAAGTGAGGTGGAGAATGTATTTCCACTCTCTGCACTGGTAAGCATATGCTGGGAGCATTTGCTTTTTCCTGCAGCAGTGACAGCAGAGGTCCAGCGTGATGGGTGCCTTGCACTGTATTACTGAGAGGAAGGTTACAGACACGCGTTCTCTTGCCATCAATCAAGGCAGAGGCAGCGTGGTCCTGGAACCAACAGTAGTAGCACAGTTTCCTGACCTGTGCCTCTCAGCCGAGGGAACGTGGTCCTGGAGCCAGCAATTGGGACAGGGACTTCCTGAAGCTCCATCCTCCCAACCATAGAGGATTTAGAAGCTCCCTCGGTGCACCAATCTTGTTGATATATTCTGGGAGACATTCCTGGAAGTTCTATCTAGAACCTGCTTGCCCAGCACATCCAACAACCCTGCAAGCACCTAATCCCCTGTATCAAGTCTCTTTCAGTTTAACCTGGTCTGGTTATCTGCAGCAGAACCTGACGAATATTGGGTGCTTGTGATGTACCAGGACCTGTGCTAAGTTCTTTACATTTAATCTCCACAATGGCCTTCTGAGTTCACTATAGTCAGTTACCTGGTGGCAAGCAACAGAACCAACCTTGACTAATTTAAGCACAAAATGAGCTCACTGAAAAGATATTAGTTAACCCAGTGAATCACTGGGAAGGGAAAGCCTAGAGAACTAGGCTTGGAAACTCTGCAACCAAAAACACAGCCTGAACTGTGCCACAGAGCTAGTCTAATGAGAACACTGCTTCCGTGTGGTTCCGGGTCCCAGTCCTGCACACCACCGCCCCACCAGAACTGCTCACTGGACACACTGCAGGCTTGGAATGTACCACTGCTCCCCGGAAATGCGGTACTGTAGTCACTGCTGCCTCTGCCACAAGCTCTCCACCCCTCCCTCATCTCTGTTTTCCCAGCCCCTGATTTGAAGCATAGGACACATCTTATTGGCTGAGCCAGGTCACACGTTCAAACGCAGTTCCAAAGAGCCTGAGACCCAGAGACCAACCTTCGTGGCTTTCTCTGCTTCTCACTCTCTTCCACACAACAGCAGTGCCTCTTGCACCTTCATCTGATGAGGACGGTTGGTCCCCATCTGGGTTAAGCATTGCGCTTGCCCATTGGTTCTTTAGAAATGAAAATATGCTAGATTTCTTGTTGGCAACTCAGCACCATTCCTCCCCGTCTACACTCTCCCCCATAGCAGGGACTAGAAGCATGGAGGGGACATTCCCAGGAATCCCTTGCCAACAGGTTTGCATGTGGGATCTGCCAATGAAAGGCACTCACATCGGATCTGGGAAGCAGAAGAGAAGCAGAAGGCACGTTGGGCTCCTCCGCACTGGTGGACAGACACGTGGGCTCCAGGGACGGCCATGGGGTCCTGCAGCAGCCTCTAGATATTCTCTCTTAAGTGTGGGAGCTACAGTCAATTGTGCAGCTACAGGCAACAAGGCCTACGCTGAAAGGAGCTCTGGGAAACACATATACTGCCTCACTTAATCCTCACAACAACCCTACGAGGAAGAGGTTATTCAAAATCCCATTTTACAGGTAAGTAAGCAGGGGTTCAGAGAGGTTTAACAGTTGCCCTAGGTCACAGGTCTGTGTGACAGTAGAGCTCATGTTCACTTTCTCTTATCCCTGACATCCCGCCTGGCTCACTCCTACCCCTCATTTGCAAAGCAGACAGAGGAAGGTGTAGGAGAGGGCAGAGACCAGCCGGAAGGGCGAGAGGTCTGCAGCCAGGCAGTGCTCAAAGCACAAACTATCCTTGGAATGTTGGAAATTTCTGTTGGAAAGTCCTTCTGAGCCTGAGGCACATTCTTCTAAAGAACTTTCTTGATTTGAAAAATCCTGTGCTTTGAGGATGGAATTGAATGTGTGGGAACAGCCAAAGGTCACTGGGTACCACAGCTGCAGAGTAAGGAAGCAGATCAAGCTAGGCAATACCACTGCAGATTGAGAGCCAGCCATGGCTCACACAGAAATAAGCCCAAAAGGCAGGCAGTGCTGTCAGGGCCATGGCAGCTTCAATGGAGGAACCCAGAGGATAAGTGGTCTAAAGTCACCCATTAGCTGTGCAACCTTTGGGAAGTCACTTCACCTCTCTGAGACTCAGTGTTCTCATCAACCCTCTGTCTGAGAGGCAGAGAATTATAGTGGTTAGGATTGCTGCCTTTCAAATCAGACAACTGTGTCTTTGGTTCTGCCTCCTCCTGCATGGTTTGGGGCAAGTTCTCCAATTTCTGTGCCTGTTTTCCATATCTGTAAAAGGAGGATAAGAGTACCTATGAAACAGGGTTACTGGAACAATTAAATTAAGTGAATTGGAAAAGGATTTTGAACTGCAGTAGGCATAGAGCAAGCACTCAGTAAATGTTAGCTATTGTTTTTCTTACCTTAGAGGGAAATATGAGGACTAAAGGACACAGCATGTGTGAAAAGTTCCACATATAATTCGGCTTATTAGATCAGCTCAGAAAACAGTGGTATTCTTGTTATCTAATCCTGCGTAATAAACCACTCCAAAATGTAGTGACTTAAAATATCAATAGTCAATTACTTTGCTCACAAATCTGTGATTTGGGCAGGGATTAGCAGAGTTGGCTTATCTCTGCTCCATGAAGCACGAGCTGGGGCAGTTAGAGAAGAGCTGGAGGATTCACTTCCAAGATGGCCCACTCCCATGGGTAGCAGGTTGGTGCTAACTGATGGCTAGTTCATCTGGGGCTGTAGACCAGTGGCCTACATTATCTCTACATGGACCTCTCCACAGGGCTGCTTGGGCTTCCTTACAGCATGGCAGCTGCATTCTAAGAGCAAGTGCAAAAGACAGAATATGGAGCTTCCAGTCTCTTAAGGTCTTGGCCCACAGACAGGCACAATCTCACTTCTGTTCGTCAAGCAGTCACTGAACCTGCCCAGGGTCAAGGAGAGGCACATAGATCTCTCCTCTTGAATGGAAAGAATGTCAAAGAATTTGCAGCCATCTTTAATCGACTACAGATAGTTTGTGTTTTCACTCCAAGTACTGGCCCCAGGTACACATACACAGACATAGACATAAACTCTTCTTCCCTAAACCATGCCCCAACCGAGAGGCAGATGATCCAAGTGGGAAAGAGAGACACCCGTACCCCCATGCAACTGGATGAATCCTACTTGTTGTTTAGGATTCCACAGAAGAGAGTCTGTGAGTCTCCCATCTCCCAAGATCTCCTGTGAAGTGCCTGCTCTGCATTCCCAGTATTCCTGCTGTGCCTTCCCCGGAGCTGGTCAGGGAGCTGATCATTGTATTTGGGGCTATAAGTAAGAGTGGAGAAGCCCATAGTCTGTGGAACCTCTGCGTGGCTTCCTGCACTCCCTCAGCCTTGGGTCTCATCTGGAAAATGGGCATGATAAGCTCTACATTATAAAACCATCCTGTGGATTAACTGAGGTCAAGAGTAAGTAGGGTGGAGTAAATTAACAAGCCACCAATTAGGCTCATTTTTTAAAACGTGGCATATTGTTCATTTCAGAAACAGATCTCTGACTCTCCAGGTCCTCACCCTACTAGGGTGTGGTAAGTGGACAGGGGTCAGAAGACTTTAAATAACCAATTCAAAGTATGGCTTTCTAAAATAGAAACTGAATATGTACACACATGGTATAATCTCAACTATGTAAAAAGATCTCTATCTCTATCTCATCTCTATCTCTAAATGAGGCAAAGTGTTCACAGTGGTTGATCCTGGAGGGTGGCTTATAGGTGATTTTTTTCCTGTTGCTTCTTTATAATGTTTTTACATGTATGTCCCCACATCTTATCAGTTTATGTGTGACTTTTATAATAAAGACATATATATTAAATGAATAAATATAGGATAGCACCCTCTGACACACACCCCACACACAGTCCCACACAATTGTGTCTTTCTATGGAGCAGGCTTTCCACAAGATGATGCTGTCAGCGTTTGGGCCAGACGATTCTTCCCTGAGCTGAAGTGAGCCCTGCATTGCCCCTCGCCTATGCACCTGCCAGGAGCACTCCCCACTGCCAACAAAGAACACCCCCTCATCATGTAGAAAAATGTTCTTATTTTTCAGAGATGCATTTGCGGTGAAATGTCAGACTGTGTGTAATTTACTTTAAACTACTTCAGAAAAAATAGATAAAACAATTATGGCCAAAAAATTCCCCATGATAATTGAAAGATCTAAGTGATGATGTATGCGTATTTGTTTAATTTTTTTTTACATTGCCGTTTGAAAGTTTTCATGATAAAAAAGTGGGGGAAATGCCCCACCTATTTCTGAAGGTCTCCTATTGGTGTGCTACCACCCCTAGTGGAAAACCTATATTTTCATTTTGTATCAGCTTCATTTTCATAAATGTTGTGTCTGATTTTCAATTTAAAACCCCTCTGGGGCTGCCACTTCTTCTTCAAATGTTTCCTCTTCGGCTTCCTTCTCCTGAAGACGGTATCTGGATGTAGGGGAAATGTCCTCGTGGCAATAGGGAAAGGTGGCCCTCCTGGTTTTTTTTGAGTCCTTGCTGGTTTCATGAGGTACCCCTTGCCCTGCCTGCTCAGTGGGGGCCTGATGGCACAAGTTGCTAAAGTCCACAGCCACTGAAACTCGTGATCCGTTCTCACTGGCATTGACTCAATGCCACCAGCTCTCTCCTGGGCACCTGAGCACCTCTGAATCTCAGCTGCATCCTCCATCCAGCCCCGCCTTGGCTGGCCACCCTACCGCCCCTCACACTCACTGTTTTTCCTGCATCTCAGCAATCTCTTTTCCTCACCGTGAGCACATAAGGGCTTCTGGACCTCTTTCATGCCACGCGCATCCTGAGGTGATTCCTAACATAGATGACAAGAGTGGGATGGGATCTGATGCGGTAATAAGGAAGCCCAACCATCCATCCTTACCTTACATGTATATGGCATTTTACAGACTTCAGGTACACTCTCCTTTCAATAGCAAACCCTCTCTGAGTGCTTACTCTGTGCCAGACACTGTTCTGAGGGTCTGGGCCCCCCACCTCACTACATATACACACCAGGTGTCTGTTGATATGTGAAAGGGCAGACAAGTCATGTTGCAGCTATACCAGTGAATATCAAGCAGATGTTAAGCAGAATTAAATTAACTGATACGTTCTCATAAGGAAAGCTATCCAAGGTACGTTGTTCAATGAAAATGAAAGTTTCAATATAATAGGTGGGGTAGGCTATGAGCTCTTTTCCATGAAAAGAAATTTATATTAATGAGAACTGAAAACAACACACTTTTCTGTTCCTGTGTTAAAGAATACTGGGACCAAGTAATAGTTTAGGGGTTTGCTCCAGGACGTACCCACTCTTTGAAGATAAGACAGATAAAAACTAAACACCTTACTTATCAAAACAGAAAACTTGCTCATCTAGACTCACTTCAATGCCCTTGCCCCTCTGCGTTCACTAATCCAAAGTTCTTATAAATTCGGCCCAATTCCAACCAGCTACCTGCCTTATGTGACCCATCTTAAAACCATCCAGTGCAGCCTTTAAAACCCTGTAAGTATCCTTCCTTAATGCCTTTACTTGGAGGTACTACTAAGACTTTTTCAAGGTGTTATTCTCCCTTTCTGCAGTAAATTTAATAAATTTCGTTTTGTTTGATCATCAGGTTTTTTCTGGTGGTCTTTGAGGGAATCAGTGATCAATAATTATAATAATTTAATATGTGCTGAGAACCAAGCTGATTGTTTCACAGACCAATCCTACTCTGTGAGATTTTTAATCTTATTCCATTTTACAGATGAAGAAATTGAGGATTTGAATTTGAGCAACTTGCCAAATATTACACAGGGAATAAGTGACAGAGATCACATTGAAACCGAGAAGTCTGGTTCCACAGCCTAAGATCACAGCCCTTTAATAATGCCTCTGTTTTAGTTATTATGACTATGTAACAAAGCACTCAAAATCTCAGTGGCTCAAAAAACAAACACAACATTTACTGTCCTCACGAACCCTCCACTTGGGCAGGGCTTGGGGGGATACGTGCCTCGGCTCCATGCAGCGTCAGCTGAGGTGGCTCGAAGACCGGAAGCTGGGATAATCTGGAGGCTCGTTCTTTCCCCCATCCAGCAATTAATGCTGACTGTCAGCTGGGACCTCAGCTGGCAACCAGTCAGAACACTTGCATGTGGTTCTTCATGTGCCCTGGGGTTCCTCACAATGTGGTGGCTGGGTTCCCATGGTAAGCACCCCAAAAGAAAGAGATTTCCAGGAGAATCCATTTTGCCTTTTATGACCTGGCCTTGGAAGCCATGCAGCATCACTTCTGCCACATCCCATCTGTCAAGGCAGTCACAAGGCCCTCCCCACGTTCAAAGGGAGAGGATATAGATTTACCTAGTGATGGGGAGTGCCAATATCAGAAAGACCATAGAAGACCAGAAATATTGCTGTGGTCATTTTTGGAAATACAGTCTTCCACAGACCCACATATTCGGTGTACATGTATGTAAAACCTGAAGTGATGTATAACAAATAGCTATCATTATTTCTGGGGATAATAGAGGGTCTTTTATTTTCTATAACATTTAAATTTTTGTAACGGGTGTGTAAAAAAACTATGGCAACATTGTTTTTCAAAGACTTAGTGTCCATTCTCAAGAAGCTTGCACTGAAGGCGAGCATACTGACCATCACCTATTTCTTCTCCTACGTCCATTTGCTGCCCCTTGCTGATCTACCTTGTTCCCCAGGAGGCTGACCTCTACAAACTGTATCACCTGGAATCCTTTGCCATCTGTCTTCTGGTTGGGTTGATCCAATGGGAGCTGAAGGAAATCAGAGGGTAAGAAAAAGGGTAGGGTGTTTATTCTCCCCTCCATACCTGCCCATGGTTCTCCCTATGGCTATGTTCCCCTATAGCCCATAGTATATGCTGGACAGCCTCTCCTCCACAGCTACTGGTCTCACTGTGTTCCAGTAACACTTCCTTCATCTCTATCCTTCAGACCCAAGAATGGTAATGGCTTGCCTCCATGGCTAGTCCCTAGGGTACCTCATCATCCCTTAATCCTGTCTATTCCTCTATAATTGTCTCTTCATTAAACTCTCTTCAATTAAGCCCTTTAAGTGCACCCTCTGTTCCCTGATTAATAAGGCATTGATGGAGACAAGCATGCAAACAATGACATTACAGTGTACTGATTGCTTTCAAAGGCATGAATAGAAAAAGAATATCTAGGTTTTACTGGAAGAATCAGAGGAGACGTCCCAAAGAAAATGATACTTCAATTGAGACAAAAAAGATGAATCAGTGTTCACTGGTTTATGAAAAAGAGAAGAACTTTCCAACCCTATGGGGTTTCCATGGATAAGGAAATAGGCCCAGAGAAGTTGGGTGACTTACTGTGGCCACACAGGGAGTAGCATAGATTCAAGCCTTCTGCTTAATCCGTCACCCTACAGGGCAAGTTTGTTATATCAGTTGAGATGTTTTTAGCTGCAAGTAACCAGAAAAAAACGCCTTAAGCAGTAAGGAAAATATGTAATACATTTATATAATCTTGTTTATAATAATAAGACAAATGTAAGGTAGCTCCACGGTTGATTAAATAAAATCAGACGTTCAGCCAAGCCATCAAGAAGATCTAAGTAAATGGATTGGAAGACGATATTGCTAAGTCAATCCTCCTTACATTGACTTATAGATTTAACACAATCACAATCAAATTCCTAAGTTTATGTACTGAAATTTTCAAATCAATTCTAAAATTTATATGGAAATACAATGGACCTAGAGCAGCCTAGACAATCTTGACGAAGAACATACACCACCAGATATCAATGCTTAACATCAAGCTATAGTAATTAAGCCAGGGTGGTATTGATACAAGGATAGACAAATAGACCAATGGAACAGAATTGGGAATCCAGAAATGAACTGAAACATGTATGTTCACTTGATTTACAACAAGGGTGCCACTGCAATTCAGTGGTGCTGGAAAAACTGGAAAATAATCTGTATGGGGAAAAATATTTACCCAACACTATACATAAAAATTAATGTGTTGGGGCTTCCCTGGTGGTGCAGTGGTTGGGAACCCACCTGCCAGTGCAGGAGATGCGGGTTCAAGCCCTGGTCTGGGTAGATCCCACATGCCGTGGAGCAACTAAGCCCGGGAGCCACAGCTACTGAGCCTGCATGGCACAACTACTGAGGCCTGTGTGCCTGGAGCCCCTGCTCCGCAGTGAGAGGCCACTGCAATGAGAAGCCCACACACTGAAATGAAGAGTAGCCCCCGCTTGCTGCAATTAGGGAAAGCCCGCGCGCAACAACGAAGACCCAACGAAGTCAAAGATAAATAAAATAAATAAATGAATTTATTTAAAAAACTTAATTAATGTGGTATGGATGACAGACCTAAATGTAAATGTTAAAAAGAATCAGGCTTGGGCTTCCCTGGTGGCGCAGTGGTTGAGAGTCTGCCTGCCGACGCAGGGGACACGAGTTCGTGTCCCAGTCCGGGAGGATGCCACATGCCGCGGAGCGGCTGAGGCCGTGAGCCATGGCCGCTGAGCCTGTGCGTCCGGAGCCTGTGCTCCGCAACGGGAGAGGCCACAACAGTGAGAGGCCCGCGTACCGCAAAAAAAAAAAAAAAAAGAATCAGGCTTGTAAAGGAAAAGATAGGAAAATATCCCCATGATCTTGAGGGTAAGCAAATATCTCCGAAACAGAGCACAAAAAACACCATGCTGAACACATTGATAATTTGAACTTCATTAAATATAATATGCTCATCAGAACACATTATTAAGCAAGTGAAGAAATAATCTACAGACTGAGAGGAGATACTTGCATTTCGTATATCTGACCAAGGACTTATATCCAAAACGTAAACAAACTCCTACAAATCAATAACAGAAGACAAAACAACCCACTTTTAAGAAAGGGAAAAAGACTTAAACAGGCACCTCGTAGAAGAGGAAATGACCAAAAAGCACTTGAAAAGGTCATCAGAGAAATGCAAACTAAAACTACAATCAGATACCACTACTAACCCACCAGAATTAAAGGCTGACAATACCAAGTGTTGGTGAGAATATAGAACAATCAAAAATATCACACTTCTAAAATATATATATATCACACTTCTGGTGGGAGTGTAAATTGGTTAAACCACTTTGGTAAACTGTTTGGCAGTATCTAACTAAAGCTAAATAAATAGCTATTCACCCTATGTCAGTGATTTCACTACTAGGTATATGCACAAGAGAAATGAGGACATATATCCACCCAAAGATAGATACATAGAATGTTCATAGTATCTTTTCTTTTTATAACAGCCAAAAACTGGAAATAACTCAAATGTCTATCAACAGGAAATGGATAAATTGTGGTACCAATGGAACACTATACATTGGTTTGATAAACTTTTTATATACATAAAAACATGAATGAATCTCAAAGAAAACATGTTGAACAAAGAAGCCCAACACAGAACAGTATGTACTGTATGAATCCATTCATGTGAAGTTCAAGGGCAGTTAAGTAATTTATGGAGATAGGAATCAGAAGAGTGGGTATTGGCTATTGACTGGGAAGGGGCAGGAGAGAGCCCTCTGGAGTGCTGGAAATGTTCTGTATCTTGATCTGGTAGTGCTTACATGAGTGTGTACATACATAAAATTTAGCCATGCTGTACACTTAAGATTTTCATACTTTATTGTATGGAAATTATACCTTAGGTTTAAAAACATGTTACCAAGGATTTTCACTGTCATCCTCAGCATGTGGACATTTTCCCCATATAATCATAAAATAACGGCTGCAATATCCAGGCATCACACATAGTCAAGAATATGTCTTGGGGAAGAGGAGACCCTCTTCTCCTGAGTCTCTTTGAAAAGTAAAGAAACATTTCCCAGAAACACACACCACACCCCCAGCAGATGCCTCTTGACATCTTATTGGCCACAATTGCATCACATGTCCTGGCTTAACCCAATCACTGGTGAGGAAAATGGGACTGTCCAGATGAGAGTTTACCTTTCTCCTGGTCAGGTGGGAAAGAGAGGAAACTCTTGCTGGGTCAGTAATAAATTCTAAGCTCATAGCAGTGAGTTCCTGGAAAAGGAACTGGGCTTGCCCCACAGAGGTTACCCCACAGGGATAAAGCAGCATTTCATCCCTTACAACTGCTTTTATTCTTTAAAAAAAAAAAAATCTTTTTTCTCAAAATGCATGTATCTTCATTGCTTTTCTGATTATGTGATTAATGTTCATAGTAAAATTTCAATTAATGAGTGGAAATCAGCTATAACTAATTCTCCCCCTCACCACACCATGACAGTAACTATTAAAAGTTTGATTCATGGTCTTCCACAATTTTTTCTTGGCATATATGTTATATTATATATTTACATAATTTTTAACCTAAAACAAGAGCACACCATATATGTCAAACACTATCATTTGCCTACACAACAAACACTTTCCATCATTTTCTGTGCTAAGAACCTTAATATTCTTCAGGTGTCTAGTGACCAGATACTTCAGGGAAAATAGCCCCTTCCCTAGCCCCAGAAGATGAACTATGATTAGTGTAAAATAGTGGTTCTGACCCCTGCTGCCCATCAAAAATACTTAGGGGGGACTCCCTGGTGGCACAGTGGTTAAGATTCCGTGCTCCCAATGCAGGGGCCCCGAGTTCGATCCCTGGTGAGGGAACTATATCCCACATACATGCTGCAGCTAAGAGTTCACATGCCACAACTAAGGAGCTGGTGAGCCGCAACTAGGGGGCCCGCGAGCTGCAGCTAGGGAGCCCGCCTGCCACAACTGGGACCTGGTGCAACCAAATGAATGAATAAACAAACAAATAAATTAAATATTTTTTAAAATACCTAGGGAATCAAAAACATATACTAAGCCCCAGGTCCTACCCCTAGAGATACTGCTCACAACTGGTCTGTTGTGAGCTCAGGCATCAAGACTTTGCAGGTATTGCTAACATGCAGCGGGGGCTGAGATCTACTGGGTTCAACTCTTGGTGATGCTCCCATTCCCCTTGCCACTGACTGGCTTAAGAATGGGGCACATGGCCCAGTTCTTGCCATGAGCAATGAGGGGAAATTTGATGGAGGTTCTGGGAGAGTTTTCCTCAGTCTCAGAGAAGGACATGCATAAGGTCTTTTCTGCCTCTACACATTGACAGCAGAGTGCCTTTCCTGGAGCAATGGCTGTCATCTTGGGACCATGAGGGGAATGAGACTAAGAGGATGAGTCAATGACCTGGAGATGGCAGAGCAGGACTATGGAAGGGACTTGAGTTGTTGTTGATGTCATCATGCTGCTGAATCAGCCAACTCGGGAAACACTCTACTTGTCAACTTCTTGAGTGAGATAATAAGATTTCATTAATGTTTCTACCATTTTGAGTTACATACAGCCAAAAGCTTCCTGACTAGTACAGTATAAAACTGTTTATAACCTGCTTTTTAACTTAGATTTTTAAAAAACTTTTATTGCAGTTTTGCATTTCTTGCTAATTTGTTCCCAGCCCCCCATTCTGGGGATCATCCATTAGAAGGGAGGATTAAGAACTGGTCAGGCAGTTGTGGGCTCCAGCTGGGAATCTGGAAATTAGCTACTCTCCCAAGATTGGGGGTTCTGGGGGCCAGAGGGGGAGATCCTAAGAGGGAAGGCCCAGCTCAGCTGTAGGAGCAAGGGGTCCAGTGGTTGTGCCAGATGAAGTCAGGGTCTAGAGAGCCCCTGCAAGGGTCAGCAGGTGGGCGAATCCAGGGCCCTGGGGGAGAGAAAGGGTGAAACTGGAACTGGGGACCAGAGAGCCCATGGAGATAGGAATTGGCTTCAGGGCAGCAGGGTCCCCTCCCAGTCCTGGCATATCCAACTTAATATCAGTAATTGGGTCCTAAAAAACAGATATTCTTTATGAAAATGCCAAAAGGAAACCTATTCCCATTACATTAAATAGGAAAAATTATACACACATTAGCTCAAAACCCTCAACCAATTTCCTGAAATTTTAGTAAAACTCAGGAAAATGTACACACACCATACACACACACACACGTTTTTTAAAACTGTATATGTTAGGCTGTTAGATGCTTAGCATTACTTCCAGATCATCCAACCAATTAAATTGGTTGCTAAACGTTTGCTTAGGGTATAGTGACATGGCCTCTCCCTCTGCTACCAACAGCCAAGGTGCACAAACCCTTTGTTATCACTCAGTTGATTTTTTTATTGTATCTTCTTTTATTTGATTCATCTACTGGTACATAATTTTTATCATTTGCTTCATTGGTACATAATTTTTATCATTTGCTTTTAGAAAGAGAGAAATGAAAACAATTGTATAGGGATTGTGTTCGGAAGCATATGGCAGAAAATATGAGAAAAGAGGCATGAACAACTGAAAGGCTTATATGTCTCATGTAGCAAGGAGCCCTAGGTATGCCTCCTCTTTCCTTCTTTACTCTCTGTCACAGTGCAAAGACTTTCATCTTCAGCTTTGTTGCCTCAGAATTGTTTGATGTTTGCTGTACCTCTAGGCAACACGTCAATGTTCCAGACAGGAAGAATGGACAAGGGGCAAAAAGGCCAAACAGGTCAAGAAAGTGGGGTCTGTTCCCCTACAAAAGCCTTCCTGGGCGTCTCACACAGTGACTTCTACTGCACTTATCAGCCAGAATTCCTCGGTACTAGAGGGTCTGGGTCACTTGCTTGATTTTTCAATACTTCTACATGTAATTCTGAGCTATCGATTTTATTTGGGATAAAATGTGAGACATTTGTCTCCCAAGTAATTTGGTTTAAAATGTTCTATTGAGTTTTAGGGATGTAAATATAAATGCCTTCCTATACAAACATTTGCCCAAAAAAAGTTGCTATTGAGACACTATCAAGTTTGTGTGTTATAAATGAAGAGTCATTGTACTGGGAAAACATTAACCAGGGAAACATTCTGCAGGATATGCCTTAATACTATAGAGGTTTTCCCTTACATACAACTCTACTTTATTTTTGGCAACAGTTACATAGTAGACATGTCGTTGTGTATGCCATAATGGATGTAAACTGTTCTCTATCGTTGGACATTTAGAATGTTTCCAATTTTTCATAATTATAAACAAAACTGCATTGAACATCTTTGTACAAGCATCCTTACACATTTGTCCAGTTACTTCTCTGAGATAAATTAAACCCTTGATATGAAATGGCTGGGCTGAAGTTTCTATAAATTAAAATTTTTTGATCCATATTGCCAAATTGCCCTCCAGAAAGGTTGTACCAACTCCACTATGTCTCCATTGCTGGAGCAATGAACGTGCATTACAGTGGCACGCTGGCCCACTAGATGGGAAGGAGGATGGATGGCTCTGTTAACATTGCGTTCGGAAGCAGAGCGCTTCACAGTTCAGGTGCCAATTACATTTGGAAATGAGATTAGCACATGGAATCTTCCCACTCATCTCTCTGGAGTTTCAAGGTTCCATTCCTGGGCAGATGAAACAATAAAACAAAACTGGTGAAATGAAGTTAATGTGGACCCATGACATTTACACTGATAAATGTTCCCATTTAGGACAGACTTTCAGGGCAGCTTGCTCAGCTCTGACTTGAAGGAGTGTCAACATCACACTCAGTCCCCAATTTTTCCCAATTACTGACCCTTTCTTTCTAAAACACACATGTTGATCCCATCAGCTCCCTTCATAAAGTATGTTATGATGCCCCACCCCAAATGTTCTTCAGAATGATGCCTAACATCCTAATAGAACAACTGCTGTTGTTCACTACATAGTAATAACAACAGTATCACTACATAGTACTACACTACATAGTAACAACACATAGTAATTCACTACAGCATCAAGAATAATATAAAAGTTAGCGCTTACATAATGGGGAGTTATTGCTTAGTGAAAACAGAGTTTCAGTTTGGGATGATGAGAAAGTTCTGAAGATGGATGGTGGTAATGGTTGCACGACAATGTGAATGTACTTAATGCCTCTGAATTGGACACTTAAGGATGGTTCAAATGATAAATTCTATGTTATGTATATTTTACCACAATGAAAAAAAAAAAATCACTGACTTCCAGTTTCCAGTCCAGCATGTAAGGAACTCAAAAGTTGTCACTCTGTCCTAACAGAAAGTAAAAAGCTGAAAAATTGACTCTTAGGTCTGTAAGAGAAATGAGGTCACAGGGCAAATTTCAGCCCCCAAAATTGGAGAGACAGGTAGATACAGAGAGTCGAACTTACTGGAGCAGAAACCTCCACAGAACCAGTGCCAGGGTAGGAAAACCTGAACCGTAATCGACAGATTGCTGGAAGCTCAGCATGCATAAGACTGAGAGATACAAACTCTAGGGGAGGAGCCCCCACAGTTTATCAGTTTCACCGCTGGGAGCTCAGCCAGGCTCTCACAGTGAATATTGGAATTTCAGTGAATATGGGAGAGAAATCCCTTCATGATTCTGGCAGGGGGAGAGGAAATATACTGTATTTTAAAATATGCCAGAGCATTCTGTTCTTCTTAACAGAAGACCAGCCTTCAAGAGAAAGTATTTTACCAGAGCCTAACCTATCGGGGTTTTATCAGAGGCTACTTGACGTGGGGGAAGGGAAATACCCAACTCCAGCCCTCTCTACACATTCTGCCCCATCTAAGGGAGGGAGGAAAAAACTGAGACACGCTTATGAAGCTCACAGCCCAGAGACATGGGCTCACTAGAAGACTGAGACATAATTGTAGGACTATAGAATGCTTCCACTCTTACCACGTTACCATCACTTCCCTAAAAACCTGTTTACCAGAGTTCCTTTTATCCAGCCTGACTTTCAACAAAAAAATTACAAGGCATACTAAAAAGCAAAAACACAGTTTGATGAGATAGACAAAATGTCAGAACCAGACTCAGGAAGAGAAGGGATGCTGGAATGGCCAGACTGGGAATATAAAATAACTTTGATCAATATGCTAAGGGCTCTAATGGAAAAAGTAGACCACATGCAAGAACAGATGGGCAATGTAAGCAGAGAGATGGAAATTCTAAGAAATAATGAAAAAGAAATGTTAGAGATTAAAACCTCTGTAACAGAAATGAAGTGGTCTCTGCCTTCCATGAAGACTCAAAACATGAGAAATTCTCCAAATATAGAGAAAGGGTTCAGATGCAGGGTGGCCCCCAAATAAAAATAAAATGTCTATTCCACATATCATGTGGCTTAGGGCTGGACTGACTCAGACACTTCACACCCTTCTCCTGACAGATGTTAGCATCTGGTGCTGAATCAGAGGGGGGAGGTGTTGCCTTGATCTTGATTTCCCTTTACCAAATTTAAGTTCATGTTCACAGTATTCAAAACAGCCTCAGTAAGCCGAGCCTTAGAAGGTAACCTAAGGACAGAGGCAAAAAGAGTTTTAATAATTGCCCTATCGTCCCCTGTTTCTTTTTCCAGCCAGCTCACTCTGCCTTCTGCTGAGCTTTAAAGTGTAACTCAAAGACCTGAGCTGATCTACTCCTGAGCACTCATCCAGCCCAGCTCTCAGCCCAATTAACAAGTGCTCTATACTGGGACTGGGCAAGCAGGTGCTGCCGGGATATTATTACTCAGCTCTCCAGCTAGGCTGTTGGGAGAAGAGGGGCCTTTGCATCCAGAGGCAGCAGACACATCCCTTTAAAGGAGATGAGGAAGGTGTACAGAGGTCTGAGGATGCACCAAGCGATCACCCAACCCAGAAGGGAGGTTGGGGTCAGGGAAGACTTCCTAGAAAACCCAATGTTTCTGATGAGTCTAGAAGGAAGAGTAGGAATTAACTCCACTATAAAGGAAAAGTTGATCCAGTCAAAGTACCTGTGTGGGCAGAGTTCCCGAGGTGTGAGAGGGCAAAACACACTCAATGAATGAGCGCCGCGAGAGAGCTTAGAAATCCAATCAATAAGTGGCTCATCACTTCTTAGTGCATCTCAGACCCCCAGGGGATCTGGTGGGTTCTACCCCAGACTTGAGCCCATATGCACACACTGACACCCCCTGTCCAGGGATACCCAGTTAAGACCCTTTACATAAGTCAATCCTTCATTCACAGATGCCCAAACAGGCCAAGAGAATGTCAAAATGGCAGTCACAGCAAAGCACTGCCTCTCAGGCAGTATTTTCTTTGGTCTCTCTTGTTCAGACTGGAAACTTACCTCTAGTGACTAATGGTCTTTATTTTAAAGTGAAGCAGGTGAAAGCTGACTGAAAGCTTGGCAAGCATGAAGAGGGCATGAAACTGATGTGATTCACTGTAGGGTAAGTAAGTGGCCAGCCAGATTTTTCCGAGAAGACTCAAATATCACAATAGCCAGTCTTTTCTCTGGGGCAGTTGGGTTTCTTTATAAAGTGAAGCTCAAATCCCCTGCTTGCTGCAGCGGGGTGGGGTGCGCAGGGCTTGTTGCTTAATCAGCCTAGGTGTAAATATTCTGGAGCTCGGCTGGGAACAGACTGGGGGTGTCATCATTCAGGGGGCAGCTTTTTAGTCAACCCATAAGTCTAGTCCAGCCCCCACCATGCCCCTGCCCCCACCTTTTCCCTGTACGGTGGCCACTAAATCTGGGACCTCTTGGGTTCAATTTCTCTAGAGCTTCGATCCCAGGTATCCTCTGAGGGGTGAGTGCCTGACTGCAAGGGGTCAAGATACCCCACAACAGAGACTTTGGGTCAATTCTCCTGCTTCATCTCCACCTCCTGCACTACCTGGTTCTCCCAGCTCCTGAGCCTTCCGGGCTTCTGGGGTGAATGGGCTCTTCCTCGATATATGCCCCTCCTTACGCTGGATGGTTTGACCCTCCTCCATTTTGCCAAATCGCTTGCCACTCCCCAACCCAGTTCCTGTCTCCATTTATTGTCTCAGGGTTGGAGCTGTCTCCTGGTTTCATCAAAGAGAGAGAGGGTGTTTGCATGTTCTCCTTGTGTCCGGTGTGGCTTTTATAAGAAGAGAACAGGATAGAAACAAGACTCAGCCACCCTTGAATATGATTAATAGTACTGAACTACACACTTAAGAACAGTGAAGATGCTAAATTTAATGTTGTGTGTTTTTTTGCCGAAATTAAAAACAAAAGTCAGCCATCTTAAAACCAGAAGTCTCCCCATTGAGTTTTCTGCGAATTTTGAAAAACAAACACAACAAGCATTTCCTTGAAAATCTACTTACATATAGAATGTGGATATTTTGGTTCCTTCTATACAGTTTATTGAGACAATTAAAGGGAATATCTAAAGCTGTGGTTCTCAAAGTGTGGTCTTCAGACCAGCAGCATCAGCATCACTTGGAAATTTGTTAGAAATGCAAATTCTCAGGTCCTACCCTAGACCTACTAAATCAGAAATTCTGCAATCTGTGTTTTAAAAGGCTCTCGGTAACTAAATATTGAGTATCAGTTTTGTGACGGTTGATATATAGTTAAAATTTGAGAATCACTCATCTAGAGCAATAAGGGGGGGAAAGAATGAAATTAAGCATAGGCTGAACATCAAAGGAAGGATCTAACTCCATCACATGAAGAAAAGGTAAACGGAATCATGAAAGGGGAGGAGGAGGTAATTAATGGACTGACGACCATGTGTCAGATACCTTGCTTGCCAGTTTACATACATCTCATTTAATCCTCAGTTTCCCTGAAAAGAAAGAATTATCCCCCCATTTTACAGATAAGAAAACTGAGGCTTAGGAAAGGTAACTTAGCTAGTTAAGGAGGATTTCAATCAAGGTCTGCCTGATTTCTTAGGTCCTTCTCTTTATTTTCCGTACTTCCCTCTTTTAAAACTCACCCCATCACTGAGAATATCTCTGGCTATGGGAGACAAAGGAAAGCAACAAGACTTCCCCTCTGCTTGGTAAAATCCTATCCATTCTCCAAAGCAGAACTCAAATGTCACCTCTTCTGGGAATTCTTCCAGAACTACCTTGCTCAAAGATAACCTTTCCATAGCACTTTGCACATACCTGTCTTGGAGTACCTCATACACCTTATTGTAGTTCTTGAATCTTTGGTCCCAGGATCCCTTAGAAATTATTGACATTCATAGGCAAATGAACCTTGACCTAAACCTCACAACTTAACAAAAAAATTAATCAAAATGGATTAAAGATTGGATGTAAAATGTTACACTACAAAATTTTTAGAGAAAAAAAATAGGAGAAAATCTTTAGGACCTAGGGCTAGGTGAAGTGTTCTTAGACTTAATACCAAAAGCATGACCCATAAAGGAAAAAAAAAAAAGATAAATTGGATCATTTAAAAATGAAAACCCTTTGTTCTGAGAAAGAGCCTGTGAAGAGGACAAAAACACTGGGAGAAAATGTTTGCAGACCACATAACAGACAACGGCCTGGTATCTAGAATACATAAAGAACTCTCAACACTCAAGAGTGAAAACAAACAATCCAATCAGAAAATAGGCAAAAGACATGGACAGACTGCACTGAAAAGGATATACAGCTGGCAAACAAGCATATGAAAATATTTTCAACATCATTACCATCAGGAGACGCAAATTAAAATCACAATGAGGTATCACTACACAACTATCGGAATGGGTAAAAGAATAAATACTGATAACACCAAATGCTGGTGAGGATGCAGAGAAACCAGAAACTCATAAAGTGCTGGTAGGAATGTAAAATGGTTCAGCCACTCTGGAAAAGGTACAGTGACTTCTTACAAAATTAAGCATGTGCTTACCATACTACCCAGCAATTGTACTTTGGGGCATTTATCCCAGAGAAGTGAAAACTTACATTCATACAAAAACCTGTCCATGAATGTTCATAACAACTTTATTCATAATAGCCAGAAATCAGAAACAACCCTAATGTCCTTCCACAGGAGAACAATTAAACAAACGGTGGTGCATCCATGCCTGGAACACTCCTCAGCCGTTGCAGGGAACACACTAGTGATACATGCAACAACATGGATGGATCGCGAGGGAACTATGCTGAGTGAGAGGGCCAACCTCAAAAGGTTACATAGTGAATTATTCCATTTATATAATATTCTTGAACTGACAAAATTATAGAGTGGGAGAATAGGGGTTAGGGAGGGGAGAGGGAAGGAGGTGGCTGTGGCTACAGGAAGGCAGCATGAGGGATCCTTGCGAGGGGACTACTGCTCTGTATCTTGACTCTGGTAGAGGCCACACAAATGTACACATGCGATAGAGTTGCACAGAATTAAACACACACACACATACATGTAAAACTGGTGATATCTGGATAAGATGGGTGGATTGTATCATTGCCAATTTCCTCTTTGTGATATTGTACTAAAGTTATGCATGATGTTACCACCGGGGGAGACGGGGTGAAGGGTACACAGATCTCTCTATATTATTTCTTATAATTGCACGTGAATCTACAGTGATCTCAAAATGAAAAGTTTAAATAAAGAACTGAGGGCCACACAGAGATTTTCATTTATGTAGGCTATATCAACTGGTATTTACTATATTTGAAATTAAAATAGAGACTTTTTTTTTTTTGTGCAGTACGCGGGTCTCTCACTGTTGTGGCCTCTCCCGTTGTGGAGCACAGGCTCCAGACGCGCAGGCTCAGCGGCCATGGCTCACGGGCCCAGCCTCTCCGCGGCATGTGGGAGCTTCCCGGACCGGGGCACGAACCCGTGTCCCCTGCATCGGCAGGTGGACTCTCAACCACTGCACCACCAGGGAAGCCCTGTCAGTATTCTTATTAAAATAATACGGCTTCGCTAAAAGTGTCTCTTGAAAGGAAAGAGAAGATTGTTGCCAGGCAAGTGGAGGAACACAGAACACCTGAAGGCATTGCGTTAGGTAAGATGGTCAATTGTGATCATGCAAACCTCAGGTAACACTGAGCTAAATAAAATGGAAGTTTATCTTTTTCTGTTTTCACAGTCTAGGCTAAGTGGTCTTCTGGCTTCTGTGGTCACCCCACAGTGTCAGGGTCCCAGACGCATCCCTCCTGATGCTCCACCACACCTGAGGCCCAGCCCTCACCTGTTTTCGTGGTTCAGAACCATCAGGTCTGCCTTCCAGCTGGTGGAAGTAGGCAAGCAGAAGGCTGGGCATGCTCCTTCCTTTAGAGGGTACAATTCGGAAGTTGCACACTTCATAAACCATCTGCCAGAACATAGTTTCAAGGGAGTCTGGGAAATGCAATTTTAAAATGCGAGCTTTGGCATTTCCCTGGTGGCCCAGTGGTTAAGACTCCACGCTTCTACTGCAGGGGGCATGGGTTTGATCCCTGGTCAGGGAACTAAGATCCCACATGCCGCATGGGGCGGCCAAAAAGAGAGAGAGAAAAAAAAAGAATAAAATGAGAACTTCTATTGCTCTATAAGAAATTGGGGGACAAATAGAGGTTTCTGTTCCAAGCATAGAGGTGAGAACGTGGAGGGAGGTTTGAGAAGCCAGTAGCTAGGTGTGTTTAGAAGTTGTGGGACACAGAAGGAAATATAGTAGGAAAGGTGGGTTGGAGCCACATGGTGGAAAGGGGCCACTTCATTCTGTAAGGCAGTGGTTTCAAACTTGAGTGCACAACAGCATCACCCGAGGGCTTGTTGAAGCTTAGCCCCGCCTGCAGAGTGTCTGATTTAATCGGTCTGCAGAGGAGCCTGAAAATGTACATTCCTAACCAGTTCGAGGGGATGCTGGCACTGCTAGTCCAAGAACTTTGATAAATGTGGAACCACAGAAAGTTTTAGAGAGGAGAGCAAGATGACAAGGCCTGCATTTCAAAAAGCTGATTCTGTTACGACAGGGAACAAGCTGTACTAGAGCTTCCCAGAGCACTAGAGCTTCTCACCCTCTTGATCCTTAATGTTCCTGAGAAACTTCACTCAAGAAAACCAGGGATGATAAAGAGCCTGCAAAGCAGAGTTCACGGAAATCCAGTGCCCAAGGGCCACTCTCACACCTGAGTTTTTCCATCAATAATAATAATGAGGACCATTTACCTATCCAGGGTGCCAGATGGCACAGATTGAAAAGTCGGACCATGTCCCAAGGCTGTGGGGATTCATGGACTCGCCTACACCATGGGTTGGAGAGAAAATTGGTACAACTCCTGAAAGGCAATGTGACAATCAAACCAGAACTCTAAATGCCTATACCCTTTGACCCAATGGTTCCATTTCCAGGAATTGAGTCTATAGATACACTCGTGTTTGTGTGCAAAAGACAGGTTATTCAATGCCCATTGTGCTGGCAAGGGATGGGGAAAAACCTGAATGTCACCCACGGAGGGCTGGTTAAATAAACCATGGTGCATCCAAAAATGGAGAAATGGGCAGCCCTTAAAAATAACAAGTTAGGGGCTTCCCTGGTGGTGCAGTGGCTGAGAGTCCGCCTGCCAATGCAGGGGACACGGGTTCGTGCCCCGGTCTGGGAAGATCCCACATGCCGTGGAGCAGCTAGGCCTGTGAGCCATGGCCGCTGAGCCTACATGTCCGGAGCCTGTGCTCCGCAGCGGGAGAGGCCACAACAGTGAGAGGCCTGCGTACCGCAAAAAAAATTAAAAAAAATAACAAGTTAGATCTATGTAAGCCAGTTTATAATAATCATAGATAGATATAGAGATAGAGAAGTATATGTCTTCTTGTGTGTGTGTGTGTGTGTGTGTGTGTGTGTGCACATGTCAAGGGGCAGAACACTGTTGTAAAATGCTGCCATTTAAAAATATATACAGGACTTCCCTGGTGGCACAGTGGTTAAGAATCCGCCTGCCAATGCAAGGAACATGGGTTCAAGCCCTGGTCCGGGAAGATCCCACATGCCGCAGAGCAACTAAGCCCGTGTGCCACAACTACTGAACCTGCGCTCTAGAGCCCATGAGCCACAACTACTGAGCCCGTGTGCCGCAACTACTGAAGCCCATGCGCCTAGAGCCTGTGCTCCACAACAAGAGAAGCCACCTCAATAAGCCCACGCACTGCAATGAAGAGTCGCCCTGCTCGCTGCAACTAGAGAAAGCCTGCACGCAGCTACGAGGACCCAACGCAGCCAAAATAAAAATGCGTGTGTGTGTGTATATATATAACTACATATATATTTATATATATACACATTTGTGGGACTTCCCTGGTGGTCCAGTGGGTAAGGCTACTCCACACTCCCAATGCAGGGGGCCCGGGTTCAATTCCTGGTCAGGAAACTAGATCCCACATGCGTGCCCCAACTAAAGGTCCCACATGCCACAACTAAGAGCCAGCACAGCCAAAATTAATTAATTAAAAACAAATATACCTATTAAATATATATATACACATTTGTATACGTGTATATATGGTTATATATGCAGAGCACATCTTTGAAAAGATTCTGAGAAACAGTCTGCCTTTCAGGATAGGAATTGGAATGGAAGTCCAGGTTGAGAAGGAAACTTACTTTTTACTGTAAACTTCTTTGTTTGTTTGATTTTTTTCAACCCGGCATATGCATTACTTTTCTAAATAAGTAAACATAGAAGCAGTGCCATGTGCTTTACATGCTTTATCTCACTAAATTTTCAGAAAACCTAGAAGGGAAGTACTTTTGCTATTCACAAGGTACAGGGAGGTTAAATTATTTGGGGGAGGGGCCGAGGGGGGATGGAAGGAACCTTGATTTGTAAGGTTTGCCAGTTTCCATGGTGTAAATACTCCCTGCCTGGCTGATTTCCAGCTGCTGCTGTGATGTCACTGAGCAGTGCTGGGGAACGATGTGCACGAACAGCTCTCAGGAGCCTGGGGGAAGCAGCTCCAGCACAGCCTTGTAGGGGAACTTGCACCCCCAAACAAGCTACCATTGACTCTTCCCACCTCACACCTGAAGGGGTTGTTTTTCAAGAACAAAACAAATGTAAGCAAATATGCCACTTCAGGACCTAAGAGCAGCTTCCAGGGATCTTTATAGACACTGGGGCATTTATTTACGGTATAAACAACCTGCCTTGTTTTACAATAAATTTGAAACAGAAACCCAGAAATTAAAATTAAGCATCTGGGTTTTATATTTGCAAATTGCTTTGCCATTCTCTTTATGAAACACTGCACACAGCTATACAAGCATAAGGCAATAGAAGGACAATAAATTAATCAGTGTTAGTGTTCTGTCAACACAGCCCCACATTCTTATCAGGGCCAGCAATCTAAATTAGGAAAGTGGTTTAGAAACTTACCTGGTGCTTTAATGGGAGAGGGTGGGTGAGAGGATCAGACAAACGGGTTCAAGTTGTGTTCCAGTTCTGCCACTTGTGAGGTGCCTTGGGCAAGTCACCTCACCTCTGAGTTTCAAGTTACTCATGTGTTAAGTGAGGGTAGTGCCCACTATACAGATTTGTACAGGCAAGTTTGCCAAGTTTAACAGATAAGGTTAATGTGTCATCTACACCTGGATATAAGGCAGGATGGTTTTCCCCAAAAATTATCCCTCAGAAGAAAGTGGGAGTTGCCTTATATTTAAGTTCTTACGAAGCCTCACAGTCTTTCATATTCCCTAGACTCTCTCAGTAACTTTAAACAACAAAGTATTGTTTGCAAAAGACCAATTTATAGAAGTCACCTGAAGGAAGGGGTTAAAAAAACAGTTTTTGACACAGATGTAGTCATTATACTAGGGGCTGATCTCATACCCCTTGTAAAGATGCAAGCCTTATAAAGAGGACTTTAAAAGTAATCCATTAAATGTTAGGATGTTGTGATCACAAATATAAACCAATAGGGCAAACAGAAAAACAATACTGTCCTAAGATTGAGTGAACTGGGACTTTAAGGATAAAATATTTCAATGACAGCATTATATAAAGGCTCAGAAAGTGCTGGATCACAAACGAATTAGGAGTGAAATGTATGTGATCTAGAAAGTGAGTTGGATGATTCAGAAACTATCCCTAGTGATAATAAAGATATGAGATCAAAGATGCACAGGACAAGATGAAATAAAGCTGTTTTGTAAAGTGTCAGATTAGGAAAAAACCCAATATTTCTAAATTAATATATTAGTTATTAATATATAATATATTTAAATAACACTATTTAAATAATATATTAATAATCTTGAAAGCATGTGCATACCTAAAATAATAAATTAAATATTATACATAGACATTTGATTATTTCATCTACAGCCTTAAGAATTTATATATTCAAGATGGCCCTCCAAATATTTTCTTTTTTGCAACCTTCTCACTGTGAAATATGGGAGGATATTTTATATCCCCACTTTATATTGGGGATCATCTAACATTGAGACACGTATATACAAACACTTAAAACCCACAAAGCTCTGTGTGGTTTGTGACAGGTACTGCTACAGTTGTTAATACTATTTTTATCACGATTGCTCTCCCACAAGCTGGGCTGTTTGGTTGTGCTGTTCTAAGCATTACCTGGATTGGAATTTCCTGATCATCCACATCCTACCTGTGTGATCTTGGGCAAGTTGCCTAAACTCTCTGTGCCTGTTTTCTCATCTATAATACAGAGATAATAATATCAATAGTATCTCAGAGGGTTAAGAATTCAGTAAGTTAGTATATGTAAGAAGTGTATGAATCAGTGCCTAGTAAGTACTTCTTAATTGTTTGTTGGAATCATTATTTTCACCAATGGAAAACTATAACTATTTAGAAACATAGCAGTTTTCCCCACAACACCAGATTTTACCAGCAGAGAACTTGTCTTATTCATCTCTGGATCCCCAACTCACACACAGGGCCTAATGCCCACTAAATGTTGGTTGAACCAATAATAGTAAGTTCTATAGAGGAAGAAAGACAGTGTATAATGTTCAGGCCCTGCATAGCACCTGGTTCCATTAGTTGAAAGAGGAAATTTTGAGTGTTGATACCTATGGCGCAGCCTCATTTCTCTCTGGCCAACCAAAATCTAAAGGAAAGTCACAGTGCAATAGAGCCAGAAAAGACTGAGCACTGGCTGCTTCTCTCCGGTCCTCACAAGACTCTATGTTCCTCCATCACAGGAACTGGGTTTCATTCATCTCAGTCTCTAATCCAGCAAACAGTAGGAACTTAATCAGTACTCACTGAGCAAATGGGCGATGAGATGCAGTCTGCATTATTGCACATTCTTTTTAAACTGAATTTTATTGTTTTTTCATATCTATAAAAAAGTACTTAAAAACTAATACCAAAAATATGTACGTAAAACGTTCAAATAATACAGAAGTGTTGAAAGAATCACCTAAAGAGAATTCTTCTTGGCATCTAGAGTATTATTTATCCAAATATTTCCTTTATGTATGTAGAAACTAACACGTAAGTACATGTAACATGTAAGTACCACGAGCTTTGGAATCAGGTATGCCTTGGTTTGAAACCAAGCTCCATCACTTCTTAGTGCTATGGCCTTGAAAAAGTCGCATAACCTCTCTGTGCCTCAGTTTCTATGGAAAATGGAGATAATAATGAAACTTACCCTACAGTGTATTGGAATAAATAAATTAATATGTACAGAGCACTTAGGACAGCTCCCAATACAGAAAAACAACTCAATGAAGGCTAGCAACTATTTATACATATTTAAACAAAATTTGAGGTTATACGACAGATCCTAGTTTACATTTGCTTTTTATATAACAATATGTTGTGAATACTTGTTCTGTAGCATATACAGAGCTAACTCCTTCTTTTTGATGGCTACATTATATTCAAATATGTGGCTGTATGTAACTAATCCCATCTCTGGCACTTGAGTATTTCTAATATTTTATTATTACAAATGACCACAATAAAAATTCTTGCAGCACATATATTTTCCACTAATGGGTAAGTATTTCTATAGGATAAATCCTAGAAATGAGATTGCTGGTTCAAAGTGTATGGATTTTTAAATATATTAATGACAAATTTTCAAATTGCCTTCCTAAAAGGCTGTATGCTTCATACTTTGATCAATGAGTGTACTTTGGTGCCTTATGATTGTGTACCTTTCAACCAGATTCCCCAATAGTTTATTTTGAATGTCCCAGTAGTTATAGAATCAAGGACTTTGCCCTGCTAGCTCACTGTATTCCTTTACCTTTCTAAAAACCATAAACAACTCCTAAGAACTTAGCAACCAATTTTCTGCAGCAAATACTCAGATGATAGCCTGACAAAGAATTTCTATGACATTCCCAGAAGGGAGAGGAGGAGAGGTTGGAATTTCAGAGCCCTGAAGTGGCTGATGGGAAGAACATGTGAAATGAGAACAATCCCTTAAGTTTGGGAAACAGGGTGGCTGTTATCTGCTTCCATCTTTGTTTTCTGTGACTCAGACCCTTGTTAAATAAACAAGAGGCCCTCTCTGTTGAGTCTCAGTGGGTGCAATATCTCTAGTGTGGTGTCCCCAGGGTGTGATTTGGGTACTTAACCACTTGTTAATCGCTTCTAGGCGATTCAAGGACAAGAGGAACACCTCATGGCCAGAAGCTGAACAGCGCCACCAAGCTGACAGGCTGTTTCAGTGGTGGCCAAAGCCCACACCCACTCTTATTTTTAATTTCAATTTCAATCCAAGTAATAAATATACATAATGTTTAAGAGTTAATTACTACTACGAGTTAGATACTATTACAAGGCTTATAACAAAAATCCCCTTTCTCACCACTAAGTCCCATCCCATGAAGCAATAACTCATTCTATGGTTACTTTTTTATACCTGACTATGGTGTCACTTCAAGATTTTCAAATTTCAGACCTTTTCTATTAACTTACAGCTATGGAGAATAAAAATTTAGTCTCTCCCTCCCTCTTCTCTCTCTCTCTCTCTCTCTCACACACACACACACACACACACACACACACACACACACACACACATACCCTCCTGCTCCAATTTTCCCAAAATAATTATGTCATAATTTCTGGTTAAATCAATGTACTGTTCTTACATTATAATGACAGTGTAATATTATTTCCAGCTGAGTGTTGTAGTTTATGATGATTACAATGTTCTTCTTATAAATTCTTTGTTTTTTTGGCTTTAATAATCACCTTGGCTTATTTGCTTAGTTTTCTGTGAGTAGCTCCAATCCATCCTCAAATTCTTTGCCAGAACTCCAATCCTCTACAATTGCCTCAGCTTTGTGCTCAGTCTAGGGGCAGTATAGTGTAATGCAGTGGTTCTCAAAGTGTGCTTCCTAGACCAACAACGTTAGCATCAGCATCACCTGGGACCTAGTGAGGCATGAAAATAATCAAGCCCTACCCAGGACTTACTGGTTAGCTGCTCTGGGGGTGGGGTCCAGCAATCTAGGTGATGCTGAGGTGCACTTGAGCTGGAGAACCCCGGTTTGTGTAAAAGTTAAGAGTTTGGGCACCAAAACCCAAGGCTGCTGGGGATCACATTTCAGCTATTCCACTTGCTTGTAATGTGACAGCTTCCAAGTTCAATCTTCCCATTCATAAAATGGGGTTAACTGTATCTCCCTGTAATTGTTGTGAGCTTCGGGCTGTTAGGAAGCATGACAGGCTCCAGTTTTTCTTGGAGACAGCCCTCCTGGAGCCTCTGAAATCCAGTTCCATCATGCGAGGGGAGTTCAAGCCAATGGCATAGCCTCCCTACAGCCCTCCCCAGCGTCCCCCACTCAGAGTACACCCTCCACTGAGGCACCCACCTCAAGCTTCTGTCCTTCAGAACATCCACAGCCCCTCTGAGGTCCTCCTCCCATACCCCATATCAGCTTCTCTCCCCTTAACCCCTTCCCATCCTCAGCTCCCCTGCTACAACCGCCATTTCAGACGATTCTCTGCCATGGCCCAGTGCCACCTCCAGCCCCCAACCCTCAACTTCCAAGCCCCCTCCTCATTCCCACTACCCTCTGACCCAGCCCACTGGAGTAGTCTCAGCCTTCTCCCAGCTTCCATCCCTTCCACACTCCTCCACTCACCCAACCTTTCCTTCCCAGCCCAGAGCCTACTGCTTTCCCAGAGAACCCCTCCCCCCCACCCCAGGGCCAGCTGCCCCTTGGGTGTTCTTACCCACTGAAGTAGCGGGGATGGGAAGGGAGCATCACCATTCTGTTTCCACTACTCTTCCCTATTCCCTGCGCTGCAGTCACACTGGCCGCTTTGGGTGCTACATCTCAGGGCCTTTGCACCTGCTCTTCCCCCTGACATGGAATGTTCTTCTAGTTGGTATGCATTACTGCCCCTTAGCAGTAATTCCCACCCAAAGGTGACCACTGATATGATTTCTGCCGCCACAGATCAGTGTAGCTTGCCTTTACATTAATGGAATCAAATAGTATGTACTCTTTTTCCTCATTTTTTTTTACAACTTTATTGAGGTAAAGCTGCAAAAATGATGTACAAAAACTGCACTTATTTAAAGTGTACTGTGTACACTTTGAAGTGTTTTGAACATATTCCCCCCTTGAAAGTATCACAAGGTAATTTCAAGATAATGAACATATCCATCCCCTCAAAAAGTTTCTCAAGTCCCTTTGTATTCCATCCCCTCTCCGCCACCCCAACTACTAATCTGCTTTCTGTCACCATAAATTCGTTTGCATTTTCAAGAATTGTATATAGAATCATCCAGTATATACCCTTTTGTTCCTGACTTCTTTCACTGAGCATAATTATTTTGATTCATCCATGTTGTATCAATACTTCATTCCTTTTTTTTTTCCCCCACTGAACAACATTTCTTGGTACAAAAATACCACAATTTGGTTATCCCTTCATTTACTGATGAACATTGGAGTGTTTTCCAGTTTGGGACTTATAGAAAAAGCCACTATAAACATCCTTATGCAAGTGTATTAGTGAACACAGGTTTTCATTTATCTTGGGTAAATACCTAGGCATGTAATTACTGGGCTATAGGGTAGATATATATTTAACTTTATAAGAAACCGCCAAACCTTTTTTCTCCAAAGTGGTTGTACCATGTCACATTCTCACCCATTGGCTTAAATTTGACATCAGTCATGTTCCTCACAGCTTCTATACTTACTCCCTCTACCTGAAATGCCTTTCCACTAGTTTTAGCATGGCTGGCTTGAGGTCTCAGCTCATGTCACTGTTATAGATTTAGTTGTTATAGACTGGTATAGACTTAATTCCCCCCTTCCCACCCTTGCCAAAATCATATGTGGAATTCGCAACCCCCAGTACCTTAGAATGTATCAATAATACATTTGGGGATAAAGTCTTTAAAGGGGTGATTAAGTTAAATGAGCCAGTTAGGGTAGGCCCTAATCCAATACGACTGTGTCCTTATAAGAGAAGGAAAAGATATCCCCACAGAGAAAATGTCTTATGAGGACACAGCCAGAAGGCAGCCATCTGCAAACTAAGGACAGAGGTCTCAGGAGAAACCAAACCTGCCAACACTCTGATCTTGGACTTCTAGCCTCCACAATTGTGAGAAAATGAATTCCGTTAAGCCACCCAGTCAGTGGTATTTTGTTATGGCAGCCCTAGCAAACTAATACAGAGGCCTTTCAATCAGCATTTTGTAACCATGGGAGTAATTGACTCAGGCAAGAACCATAAATGAATGCTAAAAACAGTGGGTGAGAGTCTGATGAAGAACAGGGTAGTCTCAAAATACCTTCCCACAAGACACTTAATAATTACAAAGGGAAAAATAGTAACTTTTCAGTGTAGTACCTTGGCAGACACCACCTTAACCAAATGATCAAAGTGAACATCATCAGTATTGGAATAAAAATATGCCATGTGCCTCCTGATGTGGTACACTGAGGACACAACTCCTTTCAGTGCCATTCCTACCAAAAATGCATAACCTAATTCTAATCATGAGAAAATACCAGACAAATCTAAACTTAGGGACATCTATAAAATGACTCACCAGTACTCTTCAAAAATGTTAAGGTCAGGGCTTCCCTGGTGGCGCAGTGGTTGAGAGTCCGCCTGCCGATGCAGGGGACACAGATTCGTGCCCTGGTCCGGGAAGATCCCACATGCCGCAGAGCGTCTAGGCCCGTGAGCCATGGCCGCTGAGCCTGCGCGTCCGGAGCCTGTGCTCCGCAACGAGAGAGGCCACAACAGTGAGACGCCCGTGTACCGCAAAAAAAAAAAAAAAAAAAAAAAAAGTTAAGGTCATAAAGGACAAAGAAAAGCTGAATAATTAACTGCCTTTCTAGAGTAAAGGAAACTCTGGAGTCATGACAACTAAATGCAAAGTGATCCTGACTGGATCGTAGGGAATAGCTATATTATTGGGACAATTAACAAAATTTAAATATGGAAGACATATTAAAGAATTGCATTATTGTCAAAATTCTTGATTTTGATAATTGTACTGAGATTTTGCAAGAGAATATCCATGTTCTTAGGAAGAACACACAGAAATATTTAGGAATGAAAGGGGAATGATGTCTGAAATTTAGTCTAAAGTGGTTTTGGGGGAAAAGAAAATACAAATACATATTATATACAATACATACACAAACAAATACACAAGAGAGAATATGATAATGCAAATGTAGTAAAATATAACAAATTATTATTATGGTTAAAAATATGAGATTCTTTACTATTCTTGTAATTTATATGTAAATTTGAAATTTTATCCAAAAAAAGTTAAGTTTTTAGTGACCACACTAACAAAGTGGCCTGTCCCCAACCCCCAGGCACTCTTTAGCTCATTCTTTTCCTCTATTACACTTACATTGTCAAAAATGATCCTATGTATTTATTTAATAATATCTAACATTTAATGTGTGCAAGGCCCTGTCCTATTCTAAGCGCTTTAACTGTCTAACCTCAGTGAATCCTTCAACTACTGTTCTTCCCATATTACAGATGAGGACAAGAGACACTTAAGAAAGTGTTATTTGCACAAAGTCACCCATATGATTTGACGAGGCACAGAACCTCAACTAAGGTAGAGACTGTCTTGTTCACCGCTCTTTCCCCAACAATTTAGAACAAAAACGGTGCCTAGCACATTACAGGCACTCAATATCTGTAGATTCAGTTTACAAATATGGAGCACCTACTCGGCACTGAGGTACAAAGCAGTGAACAAAATAAAGATTCATGTCTAAATGGAGCTTACATTCAGCACTCTCAGCCCTGCACCCAATTAGCCACTTTAGATTTATATCAAAATCTAAATATTTATATATTAATATTTTATATAATATATATATTTTTTATTTGGGGCTATCAACCCTGGGAGGCAAGGCCGAGTCTACCCATTTTTCAGAAGGGGAAACTGAGGCTCCAAGTGGGGCAATGTTTTACCCAGGATCAAGGAGCTTAATAGGAGAGGGGGCGTGGATTCCATCCCAGCGGGCGGTTCCCAGGCAAGACCTATGAATCAATTAAACCGACCAATCCAATCAACCAATCAGTATTTATTAGGGCCTACTGGGTACAGCTCCTCTTCATGCAGCGCAGGCAAGGAAGAGAGGAGGTTGCGGTGCGCAGGCGGCTGCGGAGACCGGAGGCCGCTGCCCGATCGCGGGAATTTGGCGCCAGTTTTTTGTTGGTTGGGTGTTCTCGCCTGTGATTGGGCCCCGGCCCCGCGTGGGCTCACCCGGCTGCTACTGGTCGGCCGACCTTGGCAGGACCCCGGCGGCGCAGTACTCGGCTGGCCTCCCGGGGGATGGGCCACCAGGAGCCCCCGCTGGCCCGAGTGCGGGTGGGACGTGCGGCTTATATAAAAAGGTTACGTAAAGGGCTCAGCTGGCGCGAACACGTGGAGAGCCGCGGGAGCCCTGACGCCCAGTTGTCCCCCGAGAGCACCGCTGCCGTCACCCGTACAGCAACAGGCTCTGTCGCACACCCGACCCGGGCCACGATCTCTCGCCCGGCTAGGTACCCGAAGCAGCCCTGGCCTGGAGCGGACCATCCCCAGCTGGGGGCCTTAGAGGGGAAACGCGCTGCCCGGAAGTGGAAGGGCGCAGGCCAGGTAAGGGCGCGGTCCGCGGAGTGAAAGCTAGCACCCAAACTGGAACTACGCCCGCCGCCTCGGGCGTCTGCGGAGGGCAGTTGGGCCCCCGGTTGGGCGCGCTCAGGGACTCCGAACTTTCAAGCCAACCCCTTACACCCGCAGCCCGGCGGGACTTGGGTTGGTCCGCTGGGCTCCGCTCCGGCTTAATTCAATGGACTGTTTACACCCGGGAGAACACAGGGCGGGACGCGGGGAGGGGCATCCCAGAGGGAGCCAAGCGGAAAAAAGATCTCCACAGTCCGAATTTCTTCTTAAGGGCGATTTTCATAAGTCACGAAAGCTGCGAGTCCTTGTTTCTCGTATTGCTGTACAATAAGTTAACTGAAAAGGCGGGGAGTTTCTGCTTTTCTTTCCGGCTCCCCCTCTGAGCCAGTGCCCCGTGGTTTCGTCTTTCCCGCTTTCCCCTCCCCTCCCCCGTTCAGTCAGCAGCCCTGCCTTCCGTCTTAAAGGGGCCGTGGCGACCGGAGGAGGTGGTGGGACGCCCTGAGGCCTCCGCTGCCTGCCTCCCGGCCTTGGCCTGGTCGTTTAACCGATTCTTTCGCCCGCAGGTCACAATCCAGGGTCCCGCTCCTCCGCGTCCCGGGGCCGGACGGAGGGATGAGGCAGGGGGGTCCCGGGCAGCGCCGTTGCTGCTCCCCCCGCCGCCCGCAGCCATGGAAACGGGGGAGGAGGACGGCGCCCGCAGAGGTACACAAAGCCCCGAGCGGAAAAGGCGAAGCCCAGTGCCGCGGGCGCTCAGCGCGAAGCTGAGGCCGGCGGCGGTGGCCCAGGCCATGGATCCGGTGGCGGCCGAGGCCCCGGGCGAGGCCTACCTGGCGCGGCGGCGGCCGGAGGGCGGCGGCGGGTCGGCGCGGCCGCGCTACAGCCTTTTGGCGGAGATCGGGCGCGGCAGCTACGGCGTGGTGTACGAGGCAGTGGCCGGGCGCAGCGGGGCCCGGGTGGCGGTCAAGAAGATCCGCTGCGACGCCCCCGAGAACGTGGAGCTGGCGCTAGCCGAATTCTGGGCCCTGACCAGCCTCAAGCGGCGCCACCAAAACGTCGTGCAGTTTGAGGAGTGCGTCCTGCAGCGCAACGGGCTAGCCCAGCGCATGAGCCACGGCAACAAGAGCTCACAGCTTTACCTGCGTTTGGTGGAAACCTCGCTCAAAGGTAGGAATGCCGAGGGCCGCCCTGGCCACGCATGGCCTGGACCCACGAATCTGCTGGGCTCGGCCCAAACTGACCCCTAGACCCTGGTCCCGGTTTTGTCGCCCTGGACCCGACACACCCTCCTTTCCGGGGCAGACGTTCGGGCCGCTCTCTCCTCTCCGGATCCATGATTAGTCCCCGGCACTAATGTTAGCTGGTATTTTAATAACAAGGGCTCATTAAGTGCTAACCATTGTCGTAGGAAGTGCTCCATAAGTGTGAACCATTACTATGAAACGTGTAGCACTTTTAAGGTCGGACTTGGGAGTGGAGGGCGTTGGGTTCAGAGTCGGTGGAAGAACTGCCGAGCCCCCTCACACTCTAGGGCCTCTTCTCTTTCCCTCCCAAAGCAAACAAAAAAACTTTGCTGGACCCACCCACACCCGCTCCCTGTCTGGTTCCAAAAATCCTGACACCCTCCGGCTCCACCCTGCTAACTCTTGTTTCCTGGTCTTCCTTTTCCTCTGAGACCCTCCCCACCCCACCACCACCAGCCCTTCATCCCAGGGCAGTCAAGCAAACCGGCGGTTTTCAGCCTAGGTCCTCTAGGAGCCTGCAGAATAATAACTCCACAGGTGGGTCTAGAGCTGTCACACAACACACCTAACATCTTTTTC